>NC_085137.1:366522266-366791266 GCF_035046485.1 Aedes albopictus
AAATTCCAAGTGTGGTACTTCAGAAATTATGCTACGGACTCTCCTGGATTCTCCTTTCCCTTGGCTTCTTTGCTGGTATTTTTTTCAGGAAAGCTTCCTGGAATTCTTGCAGAAATTCCTTCGGATGTTCAACCAGGGATTTCTCCAAAGATTCCTTCAGAAATTCCTCATGGAGTTCCTGCAGAAAATCCTGTTGGCCTTTCTCAAAGAATACCTCATACAACTCCTCCTGCGGTTCTTCCAGCGATTCCTCCAGAAATTTGTACTATGATACGTACAGAAATTCTTCTAGTGATTCCTATACGAATTTATCCTAGCATTATGGATGGAATTCTTCTGGGAAATCTTCCCAAGATTCCGAAATTCCTCCTGCGATTCCTTCAGGACCTTCTCTATAGATTCTTCCAGAATACCTCTACCGATTCTTGCAGGAACTTCTGTAGATAATCCAAGGATTATTTTCTTTGGATTCCCCTAGGCATTCCTGGTGTGGTTTCTCTAGAAATTCCTGTATAAGAAATTTCTTCAAGCAATTCCTTCTAGGATTTCTGCTGATATTTGTTCAATGGTACATCCCACAATGCCTCTAAGAATACCTCCTGATATTTTTCCTGTGACTTTTTCAGAAGTTCTCCGGTAATTCCTCCAGGAATTTTTATCCAAGACATTTTATCCAAGGATTACTTATGGGATTCCTCCAGGAACTCCTCTTGGCCTTTCTCCAGGACTTTCAGCTGAATTTCTCAAGCTATTCCTGCTGTGGTTCTTCCAGAAATTCCTCCTAGGAATCCTCCAGAAATTCTTACTTCCCGGAATTTTCCAGGGATTCTTCTAAGCATTTCTCCAGGGATTCCTTCAAAAACTAGCTGGGATTAATCAGGGCAATCTCCCTAGGAGCCTTGCAGAAGTACCTTCGGTATTTCCTCCTGGAAATCTTAAAGGCTTTTTTCCTGGGATTTCTTCAAATATGTCTCATTAGATTTCTCCAGGAACTCCTCTTGACTTTCATCCAGGATTTCCTCCTGGGATTCCATAAGCAATCTTGCTGCTTCTAATGTTTCAGGAATGCATCCTAGGCCTTCTTCAGAAAATTTTACTGTGATACTTGCAGCAATCCCTCTAGGGAATTCTCCTGGCATTCTTGCTGGGATTTTTCTAGGCAGTTTTTCTCGGATTCTTCCAGAAATGGCTTTAATTCTCCAGGGATTTTTCTAAAGACTCATCCAGGAAGTCCTCTTGAGTTTTTATTCATGGATTACTCTAGAAATTTGCCTTAATTTTTGCCAAGGTCACTTTAAAGTTCAATTCAAATGTTCTCCAATCTGCAAGTGAGGTATATCTTTTTACTGAGGTGAAAGAAGATTAATTTGAACTTGAAATTTTCAAGTTATTGAGTGGCAAACGCAATTTAACGGTTAACGGATAGTTGTCATTAAACGTCAACCGTTAAATTGCGTTCGTCTCTTAATAACTCGAAAACTAAAAGTTCAAATTGATTTTTTTCCACATCAATAGAAAGGTACACATCACTTACAGATTGGAGAACATTGATAGTGAACTTTTATGTGATCTTTGCGGAAATAGAGGCAAATGTTCGTCCGAAACGTGTTAACGGTTAACGGCAAGCGTACCCACCTCTGCTCTTGGAACAGCTGAAGGAATCCCAAAAGAAATCTCTAGAGAAATCCCTAAATAAATTTCGGAAATAGTTGAAATTTCCAGAGAAATCCCAGGAGGTGCTACTAGAGAAATCTTCAGTGAAATCCTATAGGGATGTGAGGGAGAAACTAGTAAATTGAGAAATGGATTTTGTGAAAAAAAAAATCGCGTTCTGATGGGATTCGAACGACTTTGTACTCGCCAGATCGCAGTATGGCCATAACTTTGAGTTCGGCATGGTTGTTTTGTTTTTGAAAATTTCTACGGTAGTTTCATTGGAATTTAATCTGAAATTTTTTTTTCTATAATTTAAATGGCTATTCCTAATTTTTTCAGCATTTTTTTTTCAGTTGTTTTTTTTCAGGCAATTTTATCGTGATCATATTTTTATTCCTTAATGATTTTATTGTATTTATATTATTTGCTTCCAAAAATTGCTGAATTGGAAATTCATAAATTCTCAACTGGGTTTGCTCAAAGAAAACCATATAAAATTTACGAAAAACTTCCTGAAAAACCCCAAAGAAATTACCGGAAAAAATCTATCAAAATTACCTTAGAACTTTCGAAGTAGTTGTCAAAAGAATTCAAATATGAATTACCAGAGAAACACGTGAAGAAAATATTAGGGCTTTTTAAATAATTTTCCGAAATCATCAGAGGAATTTCTGAAAAAATAAGAAAGAATTCCAAAAGTAATTGCCGTAGAACCATCGTGCAAGAATTTCAAAGAACCGCCAAAGATTTTTTTTAAATAAGTTCACGAAGGAAATCTTTAAGAAATTTGCCGGATCAATTTCCAAAGAAATTACCGAAGAAATACCCAAAGTAATAATCGAAGTTTCCAAAATTTGCAAAGAAATTGCTGATAGAATTCCCAAATAAATCTTCAATGCAAGTAACATCGGAACTGCCGAAGGTATTCCGAAACCATCTGCTGCAGGAATTCCTCTCACAGTTACTGAAAAAATGTAGAAGAAATTGTCTAAAGAATTTTCATTGAAATTATGGAAACGATATATAAAAGAACTTCTAATGGAACTGACGATGAAATTTTCAGAGGATGCGTGAAGGTGTATAGTATCAAATAAATTCTTAAATAAATTGCCAAAAGAGAACCAACGATATTACCGAAGAAATTTGCCAAATCCAAAGGAATTACTGAGAGATTTACAAAAGAAATCTTAAATGAAATAAATTGCAAAACGATTGCCACAAATAGTCCCTGAGGAATTACCAAAAGAATATTTTGCCAAAAACACAAAATTCCTGTGTATTCGAAATTAACGAATGATTACTACAACGTTGGCTTTACGTAAGGACTGTATCGGAAATTAACTATAAACATTCAAAATACTCTATCTCAACGCACGATTGGTCTTTTCATTTCGGTTCTTCTATGAAATCTTCACAATATAGTTAAGTTTAGAACAGCTTGAAGAAATTTGGAAAATGTTTAGTATTTTTGAAAATATGGTTCTATGAGTATATCACACAAAATAACAATCTGTACAAACTGCATTTTTTTTAATTTTTTTTTTAACTTTTCAAATATTTGTTGCGAAAAAAAATTGTACGGGGAAAAATCTGGAAAATAATTATTATTACTAGCAGTTATGTACACATAACATATTACTTAAAACCGACTTTTAAAATTCTTATTTTGGATAGAAAAGCCTCCAACATTAAGAATATGGTCTATCCCAAAAAAAACACCTACTTTTTGGTCGAACTTCAACGCTCTGTTTTAAATATCTTAAGAGGTTATAAAATTCCGTTCTCTGGTGAAACTACCTCTTCAATAAATTAAAATACATACCCAATCGAAAAAAATGCAAATTTTATGTATATTTTTATTTGCGTAATCGTTCTTTGAAGACGCATAAAAAAGAAGTCCTCGAAAATTGCCTTTTTTTTCATTTTTAAGAATTGCCCTAAACTGCGGAGGGAATTTTTCTTGATAAAAATAATTTTCCTATATCATGAGTATTCTGGAAAAGAATATATTTGCGCAAAAACAAGAGAAAAAATTGGATATTTGCCCTCAGTTTTCACATTTCTAAATTTTTAGGAGGTGTCCAAAATTTTAAAAACATATTTGCAATCTTTGAGATAAAAGTCCAAGTTAAACGATTATTTTTTGAAAATCAGAACTGTCATTCTTTACATAAGAGATTTATATAGTATCTCCAAAAATAAAGTTTTGTTTATTTCGAACAGATTATTTTTCAGACAATTTTGAACGTTTATAGTTAATTTCCGATACAGTCCTTAAGTCAGAATTTCAGCTTTATACAGCATTTCGTTCACCAGATATACGAAGATCGTCGAAATCGGAATTTGGTGCGAGCATCAGAATCCCGAAGATAAAAATCGAAGTTCGCTCGTACCAAATTTCGGGTTTCAACTAAATTGATGATATGTTCGTGAAGCTTCAGAACTCAGGATAATCGAGTTTAAATTTTGTAGTTTTAAGAATCATACTCACAATTTCTATGTAAAAGTATTTTCATGTCCATGTGGTAGTGTTCAACGAATGAAACAAAAACGCTATCGCCGTTAATGCAAAAATTTATCCTGATTTTGCAATTTACATTATTTATAACTCTTACAATTGTTCTTGAAAACTATTTTTATAAGGGTTGTTATCATGCAATAAAGAGAGGATTTCACGATAAATACAAATTAACGCAAATTTGGGGATGTTTCATAGTTTCAGAGTTTTACACTTCTAATAATTGCTCTGAAAATGTATTCTTACGGACCTGATTGTTTCAATCCACAAAAAAGGGATTGTCGCAATGATTGTTAAGTTCAAACTAAAAATACAAATTCCACGTATAATACGCAATCGAGTTTTCAAAACTCACATGACGAGATAGTGTTAAATCAGTACAACGGTTCGATTTTTTTTCAATACTGTTCTTTAAAATATAGCGCGTTTCAATTAGCGGGTTAATTTTTCCCGCGACGCAGTATATCACTATGCAAAGAAATTGAGGGTGGATCGGTAACACCTTTCACAAAAAAAAAAGCAAAACAACCCGAAAGCCACTGAAACTGGCACCCCCTAGGCACCCCCTAGGAAAAAATCCTAGATACGCCAATGCACATATTTATCGCTTGTATTGATTTTATTTACTTTCGTAGTTCCGGCGAAGCACCAAACGCTGGTTGTGCAACCCTACTGGTAGTCTCTAATGTTGTATGAGCCTATTTTCTAGTTAACCGTTTCTCGGGTTATTAAAAAGCCGTGATGTGATGTGTCGCATGGTACATTTGGTTACTTTCGATGCGGTACCGGAACAGGTTCTGGAGCACTACCGGGTCTCCCAAATATAGTCTGAGACTATTTCATTGCTAACGTTCATTAAGTTACTTAAAAAACGATTTGATTTATCTCATGCATGGGTATAGATCACTTTTACATTTGACCACTTCCAGTGGTACACCCAGAACTGGTTTCGGGACACTAGCGGTTGTCTATAATACGGTCTGAGACTATGTTCTTACGCATCGATCATCGTGTTATCAAAAAAACTGCTATTTGATGTACTGTCAAACCCCACGAATTCATCACTCTTTAATACGACACTTTTTAATTCGTACCCCGCTCATTCGATTTTTGTCGAATTAATAAATGATCAAATGTCGCAGTGTAATACACAGTAAATACAAATCATTCGATCTTGTGATGCTACTCACACCCGCAGCGGATCCTCGTGCAGCTGCTGGAAGTTCAAATATGGTGCTATCCGACTCCTGATCCGTTTGGTGATCAACCGCAGTGAACTTTAAAAGCCAACAATGGTAAAATGAACAAGCTATCAATTCGTATCATCTCAATATCTGTAGGATTTGTGTTCAAAAACAAATCCTACAATCTAAACAGAAACCAAAATAGAGTTAGTTTATCGAATTAAAAGTTTACCCAGGTAATTTGACAGCAATAATTGTCGGATGAGCGTGGTTTTATGGTACCAAATGAGGGTTTGGTTCAATTTCACATTTTACCTCTTACCGCTGGTCCCTGATGTAGTCTTAGACTAGTTTCATGCAAATTGTTTATCAGTTTTCCTAGAAAGTCGCGAATCGATGTACCGCATACATGGGTGTGGTTCATTTGTGCATTTCGCCAGTTCCGGCGAGACACTCGAAGCTGGTTTCGGAACACTACCGGTAGTCTTAAATGTGCCCTGAGACTATTTTCTTGCTGACCGTTCTTCGCGTTATCGATGAAGCCGTTATTAATTTGCTGCGTGCATGCGTTTCATTCCGTTCTACATTTGACCGCTTCCGGCGGGGCACCTGGAACCGGTTTCGGCACACTATTGGTTTTGCAAAGTGTGGTCTTTGATTGTTTTTCTTGTTAACCGTTCACCATGTTTCCTAAAAAGTCATTTAATGTGCCGCATTTATGGGTTTACTTCTCCTTTACATTTGATCACTTCCGATGGGGCATCCGAAATCGGTTGTGGAACACTACTGGTTGTCTCAAATATTGCCGATTTTTTTTTGCCAAATCAAGATATCTAATGGGTTTGGTTAACTTTTTTAGTTGGCCATTTTCGGCGGGACACCTGGAACCAATTCCGGATCACTACCGGTTCAGATATGTTCTGATATGTTCTGATATGTTTTCCTGCTTACTGTTCATCAGGATATCAAAAAAGCCACTATTTGATATGTCGCATGCATGGGTTTGGTTAACTTTTATACTTGGCCACCTGCGACGGGACATCTGGAACCGGTTCCGGAACACTACTGGTTCCGATTTGGTCTGAGAATGCTTTCCTGCTTACTGTTTATCAGGTTATCGAAAAATCCGTGGTGTGATATGTCGCATGCATGATTTTAGTTCAATTTTATATATGGCCACTTCCGGCGGGACACCTGGAACCGATTCCGGAACACAACCGGTACAAATATGGTCTGAGAATATTTTCCTGTATACCGTTCATCAAGTTATCGAAAATGCCGTAGTTTGATGTGTCGCAGTGATGGGTTTGTAGCGTTTTCATATCTGGCCCCTTTCTGGGGTACCGGTCCGGAACACCTAAATGGCCATAACTCAGGAACGGCTGGATCGATCCGAACCATTTTCAATAGAAAACAATGGGACCTGATTCCGCGTCGAATGAAATGTCGGTCATTAAAATCGATTGAAGTTTACTGCCTAAAAGTGATGTGAGTTTTTTTGTACACACACACATACACACACACACATACATTACATACACACATACATACAGGGGGAAGCAGGCACTGTAGACCTTGGTGGAGGTTAGAGGCGTAGGGTTCAGAGTTCTCTTCTCTGTTCTGAGTCCCTCACGAACTGGCACGCGATGGACGAAATCGGTAGCACTGGTCATGCTTATCGAACGCGTGTCGGGAAGGCGTAAAGGCTTTACCACCAAGTAAAAAAAAAAAAAAAAAAAAACACACACACATACATACACACACACAGACATCACCTCAATTCGTCGAGCTGAGTTGATTGGTATACGTGACTCGACCCTCCGGGCCTCCTATCAGAAAGTCATTTTTGGAGTGAACATACAGGGGATAGACAAAATGATCGGGACAGGCAAAATTTTCCCTTTTCAAAAAATGTTCAACTAGCTGTAACTTTTCGTAAAGTGCATCAAATATTCTCAAATTTTTACTGTAAGTTGATCAGTAAGTTGTGTATCAGTGGTCAAAATTTGGGAAAGATCGAGCCATTCTCCACGAAGTTATAACAATTCTTGGAAAAGGTAAAATTATCCGATAGCCAAATTTGAGCTGTTATATCTCCGGATTCAATGAACCGAATGCAATGAAATTTTGACCATTTATGACTTATATAATGAGCTATGAAAAACTGTTGACTTAACTTGAAATTCTTAACAAGGAAGAAAATTATAATGATAAGATTATTTTTCTAATAAAACACCAAATTATCAAAAACTTCAACATCGTTTCAAAATTCAAGATGCAAATTATAGTTCATTTAATTTCCCTCTAACTGACTTATATATAAACGTGTTTTGAAGGAAAGTAACAACATAGCCGCCAACAATTTGAAAAAGTAATGGAATACATATTAAAAATAGACCAATTTGCTAAAAAATCGTGAAAAAAATAAAATCGCTATATTTTTTTCTCTTGTTGAAAATTTCAAGTTTAGTCAAAAGTTTTCTTGATTTCATTATATAAGTCATGTATGGTCAAAATTTCATTGCAATCGGTTGATTAAATCCGGAGATATAATAGCTCAAAGTTGACTATCGGATAATTTTACCTTTTCCAAGAATCTTTATAACTTCGTGGAAAATGGCCCGATCTTTTAAAAATTTTGACCACTGATACACAACTAGTTGATGAACTTACAGTAAAAATTTGAGAATATTTGATGCACTTTACGAAAAGTTACAGCTAGTTGAACATTTTTTGAAAAGTGAAAATTTTGCCTGTCCCGATCATTTTGTCTATCCCCTGTATAGCCTTTCCAGTACACTTAGTGTACGAGAAAAGCAAACATGAATATGAAAAAATCGAGTTTTTTTTTCGAACTGCGAATATAATCCGAAGCTTCAGAAGGTTTATGTTCTCTCCTATCCTATGCCTAGTTTAGAGTTTTCAGCGCTATTCAGTGACCGGCTAGTAACCTTTAAAAAAATCCTCCTGGAACATTTATAGGAGTTCCTCCTAAAATTTCTCTAAGAGTTCCTCTAGAAGTTTTTTTTTCTAGAAGTTATACTGGATAGGCCAGAAGTTGCCTCCCATAATTCCTCTAAGAATTCTTCCGAAAAATCCTCTCAAGTTTTTCCGAGAATCCCTTTATGTGTTCTTCCGGCAATTCCTTTAGAAGTACCTCCGGGAATTACTCTACGAGTTCCCTCGGGAATTCTTTTACTAGTTTCTTTGGAATTTCTTTACGAGTTCCATCGGGTATTCCGCAAGGAGTTCTTTGGGGAGTTTCTGAAGGAGTTTATTCGGCAATTCTTCCAGAAGTACCTCCGGGAATTCCTCTACGAGTTTCTCCATAATCTCCTCTAAGAGTTCCTACGGGATTATTCTGTACGAGAATTCCTTCCTCCTTCGGGAATTCCTTTACGTACTTCTTCAGGAATCCCTGTATAAGTCCCACTGGGAATTCCTTTATAAGTTCTTCCGAGATTTTTTAGGAATTCATCAGGGAACTCATCTAGAAATACTCCGGGAATTCCTCTACAAGTTTATCCGGATATTCCTTTTTGAATTTCTTCGGAAATTCCTCTGGGAGTTCCACCTGGTCATCTGGTAATTCCTCTACGGGTTGTTCTAAAAGATTTTCTAGAAATTGCTCTAGAACTTGCAGGAGTTTTCTCCGAAGACGAGCTTGGTGGTCTAGTGGCTACCGCTTCTGATTCATATGCAGAAGGTGGGTTCAATCCTTGGCTCGTCCCTTTCCTCCTACTTTGTATCTTTCTATCTACTTTCTCTCTCACTCTTTCTCTCCCACATATACATATCATGTATATTCTTATGTTCGTAGCGATCGCTAGAACCAGCACGGATTAAAAAAAAAAGCCGTTTGCCTTCCTTCCAACTTTCATCACAGCACAGTGCCAATCTATCCATGTGCCAAAAATAAACATTTCCCACCAACACATCAACATTCGCATGACCTTGCACAAGCACAGAGGATTCAACGGCCAAATGTGGGCAAGCGATTGCAATCATCACTTCCCTCCCCTTCCCCATTGAACTGCAACCTGACGCAGCAGGCGCCATTGTCGCCTAAAAACACAAGACCACCAACGCTCACACACTGAAGATGTCTGTTAGTCCCAAGCAGCTATCTCATAGATTCCTTGTGTGAGTGTAGCTGATCTGGCGATACTGGAGTAGCAACTGCGGGCGTTCATTCAAGCTCAAGCTCAAGCTCAAATTCTAGGAGTTTTCTCCGAAAATTCCTCTTGAAGCTTCACCGGTAATAAATGTGAGAGTTCCTCCGACAATTTCTGTAGGAATTTTTACTGTAATTACTTTTAGAGTTTCCTCTAGAAGTTCTTTCAGGAATTTCTGTAGGAGTTCTTTCGGGAATTTCCCTAGGAATACCTCCGGGGATTCATCTACGAGCTCCTCCAGAAATTCTTTTACGAATTTCTTCGAGAATTTATCTAAAAGTTCCACCGAAAATTCCTCTAGTTATTCAGGCCATTTCTCTACGTGTTGCTCGAGAAGGTTTTCCTGGAAATTTCGCTGGAAATACCACGAGTTCTCTCTGTGAAATCTTCTTGGAGTTCCTCCAGCCATTCCTCTAAGAATTCCACCGGAAATTCCTCTAGGAGTTCATCCATGCGTTTCTCTGGGAGTTCTTCCGGCCATTCCTTTAAGATATCCTCCGAGAATTACTCTAAGAGTTGTTCTTAGATTTGTTTCGGGAATTATTTAAAGAGTTTTACCAAGCATTCCTCAAAAATTCCACCGGGACATCCTCTAGAAATTCTTCCCGGAATACCTTTAGAAGGTAATCCAAGCTGTCATCTAGGAGTACCTCCGGCCTCCGGGGATTCCTCTGCGAGTTGCTCTAGAAGTTTTTAGAAGTTGCACAGGAGATCCCACGAGAATTCCTTCACGAGTTTTTTAAAGACACGGACACGTTCAATGCTTCCAGTCAGTGAGCTATTCGCTCCTTGAATGAAGCTCGACACTAGACAACGGACTGGCATGCAACACCCAGTGGCAAAGCCAAAACTTTTACTGACAGCTGCGGTGGGAATCGAACCCGTACTCATCAGCACGATGCGACTAAATGCTTTGTGACACTAGCCGCACGACTACGAAGCCGCACAGTTTCTCCAAGAATTGCTTTAGGAGTTTTTTCCGGGAATTCTTCCAGCAGATTTTCTGAACATTCCTCTAAGAGTTCCACCAGGAAATTCTCTAGGAGTGCCCCGGTAATTACTCTAGGAGTTCTCCAAGGAATTTCTCTAGGAGTTCCTCTGGTAATTTCTGTAGAAAAGTTCTTCCAGAAGTTGTTCTAGGAATACCAGGAGTTTCATCTGAGAATTCCTCAAGGAGTTCCTCCGGCAATTCCTCTACCAATTCCTCTAGGAATTCCTCTAAAACTCTATCCAAGAATTCCTTTAGGAGTTTCACCGGAAATTCCTCTAGAAGTTCGTTCAGGAATCTAGAGTTCCTTAAGTAGTGCAACGGATTGTTTTCTTCTACATGGCACAATGGGTACCGTAATCCGGGGTCAAATTGACTTTAAAACAACTTTTGCGGATAACATCAGTGCCTGTTCAAATGTTGCCAAAAGAATATGTGTAAAACTAGTACCCTGTGGATCTCCATGGAATCATGTGATAGAATTTTGTTCAACAAATTTAAACTTTAAGTTAAATAACTCCAAATATCAAAATATTGGAAAAGCCAATTTGGGGCGAAATTGATCAGTATACAATTAAGCATCGGTTAGAAAGGAAAATTTCCTTCTCCGCTTAATTTTGTTCTTCTAAAACCGAATAACGCGTCTAAAATCTTACGACTAGTGAATTTAATACTTAAAATGCAAAATTAAATTTTGAAATTTCCTCTTAAACGCCTAAAGGTAGGCAAATTCTTATTAAATAAGTGATTTATATCACAATAAATTACTATTTTCTCATAAAATGAACTTTTTATAACTATTTCAAGTTCTGATTAGCTGCATAACATCCCAACCAAGGCTCCACAAAAATGTTAAAATAGAGAATTTACGGGAAGTCCTATTAGCAATTGATTGTTTAGTAGCAATGATTTTAGCTAAATGAGATATACATTGCAAATTCCTTGAAAAAATAAGGTAAAACTTACTTTTTTCTAAAAAATTAAAAGTCTACACTCATCTCTAGACATCTACGAATCAGATGACGTAAAAAGTTTAAGAGTTCCTAGTATGAAATTAGAATGTAGTACCCGAGTGATCAATTTCACCCCGCTGATCAATTTGACCCCGGTTTACGGTATTACTTTTGGAGTTCCACTGGGGTTTTTTCTATGTGATCTTGCGTGAACTGTTCCAAGATTGCCACTCGTAATTCTACTAGGCGATCCACTTGGAATTTCTCGCGAAGTTACTTCAGCAGCTCTTCCTCTGAAAAAATCCTCTGAGAATTTGTTTGTAAGTTTTTCCGAGAATTCCTCTGAAAATAGTTCCCCCGGGTATACTTCCGGAAATTTTCTAGAGTAACTTTAAGAAGTTCTTTCGGGTATCGTTCCTTGCAGTTGCTTAGCGAATTAGGGAATCTCAGGAGCTCTATTTGAAAATCCTCTACGACTTTCTTCGTCAGTTCTTCCAAGATCTCTAGCAGGAATTTCGGATGTTTGGGTAGGTATTCTTTCAAGAGTTTTCCCGGAAATTCATCCAGGAGTTGCGATAGAACATACTCAAGTTTTTTTTTTTTTTGAATCTATCGTAGGTCCTCTGGAAATTTTTCTAGGGGTTGACCCGGAAACTCTCCCAGAAACTGCTCCGGAAATTTTATCAGAAGTTTCTCTGAAAATTTATCCATGAGTTTCTTCGGAAATTAATCACGAAAATTCTCTAAGATTTCTCTTTGGAACCTTTACTCATTATTTGGAGGTGTTTATTAAGAAGTTCTGGACGAACATTTGAAAAGGGCCTATCTGCTTTGCGTAAACAAACATGTTTTTGTCTCTGTAGGGCCCATCTGCATCCACCCACGCACATCAACACCCTTATCAGAAAGAGTGTTCTTCAAGCTATCTGTTAAGGGTGTTGATGTGCGTGGGTGGATGCAGATGGGCCCTACAGAGACAAAAACATGTTTGTTTACAAAAAGCAGATAGGCCCTTTTCAAATGTTCGTCCAGAGTTTCTTCGGAACACCCGAATAAATTCTTAAAGAACTTCCTAAGAGACGAACCAGCCAAGGGCTGAAAGTCTCTCAAATAAAGATAAATCAATCAATCAACTTCCTAAAAAACAACTTCCGAAGGAAATTTTGTAGGAAATTGTCTTGTGGATTTGCTGGTAAGCTCTCGGTTAAATTCCTGAAGGAATTTGCGGTAGGGGGAGTTCTTGTAGATTATTGAAATATTCAAAAGAAAGAGTTTCTGGCAGGATCTTGGAAGAAATTCCTGAAGGACTTCTTGGAGAAACCTGGGAATGAATTCCTGGAGGAATCCCAGAATGAATTCCTGGAAGAATCCCAGAATTAATTTCTGGAGATATCCCAGTAGGAATTTCTGGAGGAAACCCACCCCACGTTCTGTGTAGTACTAGGTTTGTAATAAAAAGCGAAATTTGTGTATGGTAAATTCTCCGTTTCTACAAATGGTTCAATAATCATGGGAAAAATGTAGAAAACGACAACACTGTTCCCCAACGTTTTGCTCAAACAGCATTAAATTAGGCAAAGCAAGGATTTTTTGCACAATTCCATTGCAGAAACGGAGAATTTACCTTCGCACCATACAACAGTTCTGCTCTTTACTACAAATCTAGTACTTTGCAGATTTCGTCCTATTGTAGGAAAAATCCTTGCAGGAGAGGTGTCAGAGTTGCTCAAAATATTTATTGAAAACATTTCGGAGTAACATAATCTACAAGAACTGTTGAAGAAACTCACGGAAAGAGTCCTGAAACAATTCCCAAAGAATTCCATGAAGGAATTCCAGGTAGAAGTCCCTGGAGGACCACCAAAGAAATTACTGGAAAAATTACCAGAGGAACTCTCGGTAAAACTCCCGAATGAAATTCCCAGAACACCTTAACCCTGTATAAGGCGGAAAAAATTAGACTTGGTGTCACAGCATACTATTATGTAAATGATTACACACACGATAACATGTGCAAATCCATTTTTGTTTGAAAGAAATTCTCAAAAATCTAGGTGGCAATTTAGTTGCCACTGCCTGTTTAGACCACCAGCGCAGTGTTGGTGGCAATACTCTTGCCACTGCCCGTTTTGGGTATTTTCTTCTCTTGACTGGGACAAAAAGTCCGAGTGAAATGAGGCTTAACCGATCAGATTTCTTGCGTAGTTCAGCTCATATGAACCAATAATTTGATGATTTCTTAAAATATTAAGAAAATCATCAGTTTTACAAAAAGTTTGAGCTGATTTTCATCACACAGTCAATTTCAGCAATTTTTAGCTCTACAAACGGATCCCAAATTGTTATTAAGCTTTGTTTAGAACCAAAAAATACACGGCGTTGATAATAATCCCAAGTATGCGTAAACCAAAAAAGAAGTTCGACATAATGTTGTTACAGAAAAATTGTCAAAATTATAGGCGACATATAGTTGCCACTGCCTTGTAAAGGGTTAAAGAAAATTTCGGACAAATTCCGCAGTGAATTTTCGTATCAATTCCTGAAGAACTCATAGATAAAGTGAAATTTTTGAAAGACCTCATGGAAAAAGCCTTGAACTTCCGAAAGAAATGCTGGTGGTATTCCCAAATATATTTTCGAAAAAAGTATCATGAGAATTGCTGCATGATTTATTGAAGGAATAGCAGACGAAACTCTTGAGATACTCCCAGAGACACTGGAAGAAACTTTCAGAGGAACTCCTAAAGGAAGTCTCGCAAGAACTTCTAAGGGCATACCCGGAGAGCCTCCAGAAGGAATATTCGAAAGAACTCCTAAAAGAATTTCTGAGGAACATTCCTTGGAAAATTCTGAAGGCGTCCTCTGACGAAATTCTGAAGTAATTATTCCCAGAGCAACACCAAAAGGAATTTTTTGAAGAAACTCCTGAAAATATTTCTGGAGGCATTTATGAAAAAAAAAAGCTGGTGAAATTCCCGAAGAAAGTCTCAGAAGACCTCCTACAAGAAAATTTCAGAGGAACTTTGAAAAATTCCGGGAAAAAACTTTTGAAAGAATTCCCGGATCAATTTCAGAAGGAAATTCACAAAGTAAGTCCTGAAAGTATTTCCGAGAGAATGTCCGAGCAATTCCGGGAGCCAATTAAACGTCCAATAATAAATTAAACATTTTCCATAAATAATTCGAAAATTGCCAATAAATAAAAAGGGGTGGAAGCAATAATAAACTATAAAAGTTCCATAAAAAATCAAAAAGCGCCTAAATAAATCAAAACTTCCCATTAAAAAATTATTTTCGAGCAATAAAAAATACCAGAATTTCCACATATAAATCAACAATAAAAAACTATATTTTTTCCAACAAAAAATTTCAAACATACTACATTATAGAACTATTATGTTAGAAAGACTAAAACTATGTGTGCAATTTCACAGACAATCGCTTGATGTCCGAACTCGCTAACGCTCGTCGGACTTTAAAAAGGGATAACATCTCTGTTCGCATTATACCGGGCAAATTCTAGGATCTGTGGGTTGCCAAGATCCGAATCGTATCGAGTTTCTCAAGCCTCTATGCGGCTTCGCCGCATGGCTCGGCCGAAACTTTAACTTTACTCATTGTTTCGTAGTTATTGCTAAATTTTCAATTGCTTTGTAGATGTTTTTCAATTGGGAGTTTTTAAATTATTTATGGAAAAATCAGATTTATTTATGGAAAATTAAAACTTTTTTGGTGGAAAAAATGTAGTTATTTATTGCAATTATTGAATTATTCGTGGAAATTCCGACATTTTTTATTGCTCGGAAATCAATTAGGTATTTATGGGAAATTTTGATTTATTTATGTACTTTTTGATTTGTTTATAGAAATTTTATAGTTTGTTATTGCTCCCACCCTTACTTCTTTTTTTGGCAATATCTCATTTTGTTATTGAAAATGATCACTTTTTTATGAGTGGTTTATATTTTAGCCATTCCTGGGGGAGCTTCTAGAGAGCTTTTTGGAGAAACTTCTATAGAAAGTAAGTGCATATACCTATCAAAATCATATGATGGAAAATTCTGAACTAAAAAACAGTTCAGGAAGTTGCTGTATTGGCTAAAATATAAAAGACTCATAGAAAAGCGATCATTTTCCGTAAGAAAATCAGAAATTGCCAATAAAGAAGTAGGGGTGGGAGCAATAATAAACTATAAAATTTCCATAAACAAATCAAAAAGTGCATAAATAAATCAAAATTTCCCATGAATAATTGATTTTCGAGCAATAAAAAACGTCGGAATTTCCACGAATAATTCAATAATTGCAATGAATAACTACATTTTTTCCACCAAAACAGTTAAAATTTTCCATAAATAAATCTGATTTTTCCATAAATAATTTAAAAATCCCCAATTGAAAAACATCAAAAAAGCAATTGAAAATTTAGCCATAAATAGGAACTGATGAGCAAGGTAAAAGTACCGGCTGAGCCATGCGGCGAAGCCGCATAGAGGATTGAGGAACTGAGGCGGCAGAAGGCCGCCGATGTTTCCGAAATCCGATGCGCCGTAACTGCGTCGATTCGGTTCTAGGCAATCCACAGATCCAGATAATGTTATCCCTTTTTTAAGTCCGACGAGCGTTAGCGAGTTCGGACAGCAAGCGATTGTCTGTTAAATTGCACAATAGTTTCAGTCTTTCTATCATAGTTCTATAATGTAGTATGTTCGAAAATTTTTGTTGGAAAAAATATAGTTTTTTATTGCAATTGTTGATTTATTTGTGGAAATTTTTACATTTTTTATTGCTAGAAAATCAATTAGTTATGGGAAGTTTCGATTTATTTATGCGCTTTTTGAATTGTTTATGGAACTTTTCTAGTTTATTATTGCTTCCACCCCTAATTATTTATTGGTAATTTTCGAATTATTTATGGAAACTTTTTAATTTATTATGGGACGATTAATTGGCTGCCTTGCTGTATTTGCAGATAATACTGTAAATATTTAATAATATACTTTGTGTTTCCCGGAGGTAGGGTCCTCTCCTCACGGTTGATAATAAAATGTAACTCAAAATAACAGAAAAAGTTGAAAATTTGAATCTTCCTGAAGTCATTCAGGTTAATGTGGTGTGGCTTCGTTATATCTTCACCTTAAGACATATGTAGGTTGTAATGATCACACTACTCAGCGCTGCCTACAAGATACTCTCTCAAATTTTATGCCGCCGTCTATCACCGATTGCAAGAGAGTTCGTGGGGCAATATCAGGCTGGATTTATGGGTGAACGCGCTACAACGGACCAGATGTTCGCCATCCGCCAGGTGTTGCAGAAATGCCGCGAATACAACGTGCCCACAAATTACTTGTTCATCGATTTCAAATCGGCGTATGATACAATCGATTGAGAACAGCTATGGCAGATTATGCACGAATACGGATTCCCGGATAAACTGATACGGTTGATCAAGGCGACGATGGATCGAGTGATGTGCGTAGTTCGAGTATCAGGGACACTCTCCAGTCCCTTCGAATCTCGCAGAGGGACGGCAAGGTGATGGTCTTCGTGCTTGCTGTTCAACATTGCTTTGGAGGGTGTAATACGAAGAGCGGGGATAAACACGAGTGGGACGATTTTCACGAAGTCCGTTCAGCTGCTTGGTTTCGCCGATGATATTGATATTATTGCTCGTAAATTTGAGACGATGGCGGAAACGTACATCCGACTAAAGAGTGAAGCCAGGCGAATCGGATTAGTCATTACTGTGTCGAAGACAAAGTACATGATGGCAAAGGGCTCCAAGGAGGATTCACCGCGCCCGCCACCATGAATTCATATCGATGGTGATGAAATCGAGGCGGTTGAAGAATTCGTGTGCTTGGGCTCACTGGTGACCGCCGACAACGACACCAGCAGAGAAATTCAGAGGTGCATTGTGGCAGGAAATCGTTCTTACTTTGGACTCCGCAGGACTCTACGATCGAATAAAGTTCGCCGTAACACGAAGCTACCCATCTACAAAACGCTGATTAGACCGGTCGTCCTCTATGGGCACGAAACATGGACCCTACGTGCAGAGGACCAACGCGCCCTTGGAGTTTTCGAACGGAAGGTTTTGCGTACCATCTACGGCGGAGTGCAGATGGAAGACGGGACTTGGAGAAGGCGAATGAACCACGAGCTGCATCAGCTGCTGAGAGAACCAACCATCGTCCATACCGCAAAAATCGGGAGGCTACGGTGGGCGGATCACGTCATCAGGATGTCGGATAGCAACCCGACTAAAATGGTTCACGAGAGTCATCCGACCGGTACAATAAGACGTGGTGCGCAGCGAGCTAGGTGAGTCGACCAAGTGGAGGACGATCTGCGGACCCTACGCAGAGTGTGGAACTGGAGACAAACAGCCATGGACCGAGTGGAATGGAGGCGGCTACTATGTACAGCAGAGGATACCCCGGCCTTAGCCTGATCGGTAAGGTATCAGTAGGTCGGCTCTAGAGGCACGTTCTCCTCCATTTGGGAAAGGTAAGGTAAGTAAGGTTGTTATGATCATAGCCCTTGACATAGCCACAAGAAAGTTTAAGTATGCTGTAGCTTATTTTCGTTAGAATATATACGTTTCTTATGTTATTCAATATACTTACACAAAATCTCGGATTTTTTTCTTTGTGATCAGTTGCTACAATCATGCAAGAAACATAACAATTGCGCAAAAGTTTCCACGGAAATATTGCATAAACCATCCCTTGAATATTGATTGGCTCATTACCTCCCGCAAACATCAGTGAACGAAGGAAAAAAAACGCAAACAATCAAAGATCATGGCAGACGAAGGACTGGATACATACGACGGAAGAGTCGAAAATCGATTTCCGGGGAAAAAAGTTTTAATGAGATTACACCTGATACGAGCAAAAGCTGACAATTCAAAGTTCAATACTCCGCTCCGAAGAAGATGAAGCACTGACTGGTGGAATTGCTGGGTATGCGCGGGAAAGCCCCATTAGAACGATACTACTGAAATGTCTCCCGCCGCCACACGTTGCAACCGATAGCGTGGGTGCTGGCAAGCTCCCCTCGCTCCAATGAAGCAATCATTCGGGATTACCTCGGAGATTAGGTACCGTCTGGAGCGAATCGGAAGTTGAACCGAAAGCGAAAAATCAAAGAAAAACAACTTGCACGGAAAAGTAGCTACACTTTGGTGACGGCCGGCGGCATGGTGGCAGGGAACTGGTCGGTAGGTCGTGCCTGAAAGACGAATCGCACATCTCGAGGGCTTAACTGTTGATCAACTTCCACTCTGTCTCTCTCTCTGCTTTTGCCTGTTGAGGTTGTGGAATGCGGGTTGTGGGTGGAATAAAAATGGAAATTGCGGAAAAGCTACCAATGGCAAAACTTTCCTTCCGAAGAACGAAACTGTCCTCCTCGTCGCATCGCCATAGTAGGAGGAATTGGTAAGTAATGTCCCATGGTGGCAAAAAGGCGCACACCAAATTACATCGAATAATGATCACGTAGATACATCGACACCCAATCAGAGATTGGAAGAAAACAAAACGATTTCAGATGTTTAAAATTTCCAGCAAACGTAAGATAATACTATTAACTCCAAAGAAGTTCACGCTTTGTCCTTTTTGGCTAGCATGTCCAAATATTACATAGAACGACCATCTAATTGATTTCACCCCAATCTCCCCTACACGGAGCAAAGTCATAGCAAATCCAGCCGCAGTTCCGTCGAATGCCGGGTTTCAATTGAGATTTGTGCTTCTGTCCTGGCAGAGCTGTTTTTCCCCGTGCGGTAAAGAAGTCGATTCAAAGCAAACAACTCTCAGAACCGAGTCTCCTCTCTGCTGAGGCGAACCTACAGAACGCTAAGAACCCATATGATTTCCATAAATTTGACCTCATTAATTTATTTCCCATTCATATCCATTTTTCTTGCCCACTTTCCACGCCTTCTTCTCCCGATTTGAATGGGGGGATTTGCCCGTCCATGGTGGAACGGCAACGGACAAGAAACTCTGGCAATCCACTTGAGATGCTGCGGGAAATGAAATTGTGGAAACTGTGGAAATGCGTGTGCCCGGCGAGTGGTTCAGATCAGAAATCAAAGTTGGGCGGTTCAGGTCGACCCTCTCTGAGGCAGATCGGCCAATATGGAAATGATGCTAATGCTTTACTGTTTATTGTTATTTTTATGTTGAAATGATGGTGTCTTTTGTGATTCTTAGATAGTTCTTACTCTTTAAGATAGCATTGATTTTTTGGGGTTTCCGAGTGCTGAAAATTTTAGGTGTTCAGAATTTGGGGTTTTTTGTGTTGAACTTCAAAAGTCAGACTATAAAAATAATAGAAATATAGTGAGAGAACAGATAAAATATTTTCTCCTCTCGACAATCACTCCTGGGAATACTGGTACTGGAGCCAAGCTATTCAGCATTGTATTTTAAAGAAATGACAATGACAAGAGAATGCATGACTCAATGACTCAATGTCTCAATGTACAGGGGATAGACAAAATGATCGGGACAGGCAAAATTTTCACTTTCCAAAAAATGTTCAACTAGCTGTAACTTTTCGAAAAGTGCATCAAATATTCTCAAATTTTTACTGTAAGTTCTTCAACTAGTTGTGTATCAGTGGACAAAATTTGGAAAAGATCGGACAATTCTTCACGAAGTTATAAAGATTTTTGAAAAAGATAAAATTATCCGATAGCCAACTTTGAGCTGTTATATCTCCGGATTCAATGAACCGATTGCAATGAAATTTTGACCATTCATGACTTATATAATGAACTCTGGAAAACATTTAACTTAACTTGAAATTTTTAACAAGCGAAAAAGTTATAGCAATTTTATTTTTTTCACGATTTTTTAGTAAATTGATCTATTTTTAATATGCATCCCAATACTTTTTCAATTTATTGGCGGCTATGTTGTTACTTTCCTTCAAAACGCGTTTATATATAAATCAATTAGAGGGAAACTAAATGAACTCTAATTAGCATCTTGAATTTTGAAACGATGTTGATGTTTTGGATAATTTCGTGTTTTTTTTAGAAAAATAATCTAATCGTTATAACTTTCTTCCGTGTTAAGAATATTAAGTTAAGTCAATGGTTTTTCATAGCTCATTATATAAGTCATAAATGGACAAAATTTCATTGCATTCAGTTCATTGAATCCGGAGATATAACAGCTCAAAGTTGGCTATCGGATAATTTTACCTTTTTCAAAAATCTTTATTACTTCGTGAAGAATTGTCCGATCTTTTCCAAATTTTGTCCACTGATACATAACTAGTTGAGGAACTTACAGTAAAAATTTGAAAATATTTGATGCACTTTTCGAAAAGTTACAGCTACTTGAACATTTTTCGAAAAGTGAAAATTTTGCCTGTCCCGATCATTTTGTCTATCCCCTGTATGACACAATGGAAATGATTTTAACATTGCGTCTAATCAAGATTTATTCCGGGAAAACCCATCCATGTATTATTTTGTCACGAAAGTTTCCTGTAATCATCGTGCAACGGAGATTCTCGTAAGAATTTCTTTTATAAGTTCAGCAAGCATTTTTCTGAAGATTTTTACGTGGATTCTTTCCGAATGTACTCTTTCCACGATTACCTCCAGGAAGACTTTCTTTGACGGTTCATACAGGATTTATCCATTTTTTTCGGAATTTTTATCTCGCAGGATTTCCCGACTAGATGGACATTACAAAATTATAACAAGCTGTGTTATTTTGTTACAATATTTTTTTATAACAAGGGTTGTTATAAAACATGTACCGTTAGTAGTTAAAATAACAAAAATTCTAACAAAGTTCCCACAAGATAAGAACAAAAGTGTAACAATTTTTGTTATGATCATAACAAAAATATTACAAAACTTGTTCCATGAAATATGATAGAATTTAACAAAATTATAACAAATTGTGTTATAACTCCTTGGCAACCTTTTAGGGTAAAAACTAATTTTTATACTCATTTTTTGGGTAAATATTTTTAAGTGTGTTATTCTATTTTTAGAAAAAACTAGGTAACATACAAAAATAGTTTCCAGTACGTTATAACATTTTCGGATCCGAACGGGATTTGAACCAAGACACCTACCAACCTACCATCGGTATCAATTTGACGCTTTTGCCAATGAGGCCATCACAACACTTGAAGAGGGTTTACTGGTTCTACGTATTTCCAGTTTCCTCATTCAAATCCTTGTTTGTCAGACGCACACGAGCGGGGTAGTATGACGTCACATTGAGCTCGTTGACGTATAATAGACTTGATTTGTCGTTAATGATTTTGTTTTAATTTATCACAATTATATTATATACAGATATGATAACAGCTGTAGATATAATTTAGTTATGTTCCGCGTTTTTATTTTAACCCGTAAACACCCGGGACGATCTACTTTTGGTAGAAATGCAATATCTTCTTTGTTTTAAAACATCTTACCCCAGAATTTTTGTATAGTCAAGGGGAATAGTTGTGCTAAGAAACGCATGGTACCTCCCCCCTTTGCACCCTCCCCCCTTTTGCGGGGAGCCAAAAATACGTGGCTTTTTTTTGTATTTTTTATAAATTCTGCATGTTTTTGCTCAAATTTTATCGTGTTGCTAATCATCAATAGTTTTCACTAATCCTAGATATGCAATGTATTACTACCCATCATAGTCTGTTGAAGTTTTGATCCCAGAGTTTGTGACACAAATCTAACATTCTCAAAAAAAATTAATGCACGATGAATGATCACAGAACATAGTCTACGGTACCCAAAAAGCCTCAAAGCACCTCTAGAAAATTCACGGTACATGATTTGGGTGATCTAGGTCATCCAAACTAGTCTGGAATTCATTTTCTTAAGATCTAAAACATCTATCATCGTTTGTGTTCACTCTGTTCAAGAAATTTAGTCACGTTGATGTCCACTAGACCTCACTATGCTATGAGTAACTTGGTATTGTGGTAGTTGGACATTCCGTGAAATACAAATGGCCTCCAATACACTTTGAAGTTTGGGTTACGATATCTACATACTGTATCATGCTCTAGTTGTGCAAAATATTCGTGGAATGTAGTCTATACTGATGATGGAACCTCAGTGCACATCTATAATGCTTTTGGTACACTCATGGGATATTCCAGGCTTTTCAAACTATTCTGGAGTTAGGAACTTCAAGGCCTACAGGCTCTACTCTTGCTTTTCTTCACTCTAACGGAATAATTATTTCACGCTTGTGTCTGTTGCACCTTATTATAATACGAGTATCTCTATTTGTTTCTATTTGAGTGTCTACTGGCATACAAATGTACCCAATGTATTTTGAAGTATGGGTCGCAATATCTGTAAATCTTAGGATATTTTTATTGTAGCGAATGCTCGCAGAATATAATCTATGCTACTCTTAGATCCACAGAGTGCAATTCTGATAACTTAGCAACATTCACTTGGTGATCTAGGTCATTCAAACTGTTCTGGAGTTAAGACCTTCAAGCTCTACAAGCTCTACTCTTGTATCTCTTTACTTTATCGATGTAATTCTTCCACGATTACCTCTGTTGTATCTCATGATATGTTGAGTATTTCTTTGTGATCCTTGTGCATCCACTGACATACAAATGATCTTTATGGTATTTGGAAGTGTTGGAAATTACCCAAGAACTCCTCTAGGCGTCCTTCAGAAATTCCTCCAGGAGTCCCTCAGAAGTTCATCGTGATGTTCTCCAAGAATACTTCTACGAGTTTTTAGGGAATGTCTCAGGACTTCCCGTGAAATTCTCCAGAAGATTCCCAGCAGTTTCTCGAAAATTTCATCAGGAGGTATGCTTGCGTTACTCCGAAAGTTCCTCAGGAATTCCTCCGAAAATTCTCCGAGGATTCCACGGAAGTCCCCTAGAATTCTTCCAAGAATCCCTCCAAGATTTGAAAAACTCCTACTGGACCTTCCCTAAGAATTTCACTAGAGAACACTCTGAGATTTCTGCCGATAATCCCTTCAGGAATTTCGCCAAAAATTCCTCCAGGGATTTTTCAAGAAATTTCTTCAAAAATTCATTTTAAAAATCTTTTAGAAATTCTTTTATAAATACCTCCTAGATTCTTCAGGAAACTTCCAGAAGTTCTTCAAGAAAATACTCCCGGGACAACTCCAGGGATTCCACCGAGAATAACTGCAAGGATTTCTCCAAGAACTGCTCCGAAACTTCTTCCAAGAATTCCTCCATTATTTCTCAAGGAAATACTTCAAGAATTGGAAATTTCTTTAGAAATATTTGGAAAAAATCCTGGAGAAATCCTTGAATGAAGGTCTTGGATTTCTTTCTGAAACAGTTCCTGTAGTTCCTTGATAAGGAACACAAAAAAAACTTTGAAATATTTCTAAATGTACGAGGATAAATTCTTAAAGTTATTTTCGATGAAATGCCGAAAAAAATTTTGGGTAAATACATGGGGGAATACTGGGAAAAAATCCTTAAAAAATCTCTTAATGAATTCCTGCAGGAATCTCTGGAAGATTTCCTGCCTTAATTATTGAAAGTAATAACGCAAGAATCTCTGGACGAATTAAGGAAAGATTTTCTGAATGAATATATTTTTGTACACATTCCTGCGGAAATTTTCATTAAAATACCTAGACTAGAGCAATTACTGTAAAAGTCTCTGATAGATTTCTTGCAGAAATACCCATACGAATTTCTAAAAGAATTTCTGGAGAAATTTTCATAGAATTTTTAAAATGAGTTCCTAGAAGAATTTCTTAAGTTATCTCTGGCATAGTTTTAGAAGAAACTCATGGTATTCTACGTAAAAGGAATTTATGGAAAAATTTTAGAAGGATTCTTCAGAAGATTTCTTTACGAAATCCTTGGACAATTGAACCTCGTAGGTTTTTCGATAGAATCTCCGGGAAAATTTCTGAAGAAATGTCAGGAAAAAATCTAAAAGAAATTTTGGAAGAATTTCTAAAGATGTCTGTGAAAGATTTTCTGGCGAAAACATTTGAGAAATTTCTGGAGGAATTCTGAATTTTTGATACTCTGAAGGTAAATTTATTTGAATTTAGTATTTAGGTTTTCACACCTGAATGTGTGTAACTGTGCAAAATTTGGTTGATTTCGGTGATGTAAGATTTTTTTATCTTTATTAGAGAGACTTTCAGCCCTCAGCTGATTCGTCTCTAGTGGTAGATGGCGATGGAAGAAAAAAAAAGGTGCGTTAGTTTGAAAATGGCACAATAAGTATCGACTCACCTTTAAGAAGAATTCCTGGAGATTATTCAGTAGAATCCCGAAAGAAATTCTTGAGAAATTTCCGAAGCAATTCGTGGAAGATGTTCTGATAGATCATTTCGTGGAAGACTTTCTGAAAGGAATTCCTGGCGGAATTTTTAAACCAATCAATGGATCAATTTGGGAAGGAATCCGGAAAACGTTTTTACATAAGTTCTCAAATTAATCCCTGGGGAAATCCATTGAAAACTCTGAGGAATATTCTATCTGAAGGAAACTGCCTATTATTATGAATAGAAAAACTTGTAAAAATTTTTGAAAGAATTCCCAAGAAATATCCGAAGGTATTCCTGGCAGAATTTCTGGAGGATTTGTGGGAGGAATTTCTAAAGAAATACTGTAAGATTTGCTAACAAGTAACCCGATGTCAGCGGGAGCTTTTGAATCCTAGTTTGGCAATGATATTGACTCTACGGTTGCTAACTTGCTTTTGATGTGTTACCCCGTTTGAAGCGCATTTGGGCACCGTTTGCATCTTGAATGCACACAGCAATACTAGGCGATTTTTTTCCTTTTAATGAGAAGATTTTTTTTCCTGTATTCAGTATGAGCACCAGGGTTAAAACCTTCTTTTCCAAGAGCTGATTACTCAGTGGACAGCTTGGAGTAACCTCGGTGACACCCATGACCCACTAAAATCCGGTATAGGCATTTCGGGACAAACTGATTATCCGAGAGTCCAGAGCCATCTTACCTCTCGGTATAGACCGTCAACTTCGACTGAATAATCCAATCCAACAGCTTCCCAGACAACCAGGAAACGCATAAGGATGCACGCTGTACATCGTATAAAGTACTATTTTGAGTCACTATCGCATATCCCTTTCGTGACGAACCAGCACAATTGTGCTGTTGAGCAATAACAATTTTGTGTAATTTTGTCAACTGTTTAGTCTTTGGCTTGGTCTTTGGTTTACCCGATGTAAATTGTTTTGATAATTGAGCCATTACTTATTGTATTAAATTGTAAAACATGAAAAAGTTTTATCTGTCGCAAATTTTTAATTTTCAATTTATATAGGTGGACAAAGCTAGGAATCGAAAGACAATGAGTAGTTCTAGCGAATGCCAAAGAAAAAAATGTTGATATTTTAAAAAGTCTGAGAGTTCTGGAGAGCCAAATTTGAGCAAATTGTAAGGAAATTTCACTTTTCTGAGCTCCGTCACGAAAGGGATATATGTACGGCTGAGGGACAATATTTATCTTATATGATGATATTTTTGGACTTATTGCGATGTATCTGGTAAAATCATGTAAGAGTGCAAATTAACTTTTATAATGAACTAGCTGTCCCGGCAAACGTTGTCTTGCTCAGCTGTGGTGGTTTGACAACTGTTGAGCTCATAACGTCACCGCACTCTAGATTGATTTCATTTCGATTGTGTTGATTTCCTTCCCAGCTCATGAATAATCAAAATTTTCCAATTTTGTTACTTTTCTAGTTGATTTTCGTAACTTTTTGTACATATAAACACAACCACCGCGAATACGAACCGAACCGTGCAAGAGTCATGCTGATCGGTCCACCCGTTCTTGACTTTTGTTGCCTCAAAGGGACTTCAAACTCATTTTTATATATATATAGATAACTACATCATATTAGACGATACTCTAATGTTTTATTGCGACGAACTTTGCTTATTCGCAAAAGCGTTCAAGCAAACTCGCAAAGTGTCAGTTAAATTCGTACTGTGATGATTATACAACTTCGCTTTGTACTATTCTTATAATGTCAGTTCAACTCGCATTGGTGTTTTTAATTGATTTTTGGCCATATTAAACATTGATTCGTAAAACGGAAGTGGTGGCCATCTGCCATGGGGTAAGATTTATGAAAACATTCAAAAAATACGTTGATCCCGAAAAAAATGCTTTTCAAACCCCATTTCTTACCTCTGTCATGCTTTTTCGTATATTCAATATATGGAGTATGGACATTTTTTTATTATCGTACAGGTTTGGGCCGAAGGGTCTTAGATTTTCATGAAACTTTTTCCACAGGCAGGGCTCATGGATATATGAACAAAAACAAAAAATGAGAAAAATTCAGGGTCGCCTATTTTCCCGGAAAACTAAGATGGAACTTTTTTGTTTTCCCCTGACACTACTTACTTTGAAAAATCATAACTCAAGAACGATCGAAGCATCATAGAAACAAAGTTTTTTTTTAAATTTAATATCATATACTGATTTATCGATCGTATGCTATTAATAACTTGATGATTTTGTGGCTATATCGGTCTCTTTCTACTCATAGTATAAGGGAGTAGAGATCAAAGTGGATAATGAAATGATAGATATGATAGAATTCGCTAGGTAGCGAACAAGTGTGAAAATTTTATAGAAGGTGAAATTAGGCAAGTAGGCCATGTATTGAACGAAGACATCGAATGCGTGAAACTTCTGCCGTGGCATATTACTTTCTATGCACTCGAACCACTTATTCTATATTTTGTTATAATATTTCTGATGAAGTATTATTACTGTTTGTTCACCAACCAATAAATCAAGAACGAAGCATCGTAGAAACATATTTTTTTAATTAAAATAAAAGCAAATTTTCTCATGACTCAAAAAAAATATGAAATGGAAAAAGCTTTCCACAAAATTTTCCATCGTTGAGAAAATTGATGTAGAAAAGCCGGAAAAACTATGCCCGAACTCGCAAAAAAAAATTAAAAAATAATAATTTTGAGAGATTAATTTCATAAGTTTTGATCGAAATTTTTGGAATGCACTTTTTTTCATTCCTGAGTTATGGCCAGTGATGTGAAGAATGACCACATAATATATGCGTACATGGTCATTTTTCACAAAATTGACCATAACTCAGGAAAGAAAAAAATGTGCATTCCAAAAATTTCAGTGATCAAAGCTTATAAAATAATCATCTCAAAAATATTTTATGAAAAATTTTGCGCGAGTTCGGGCATAGTTTTCCCAGCTTTTCTTGCTTTCATTTTCATTGAAAAACTTTGTTTCTACGATGCTTTGTTCTTGAGTTATGATTTCTCAAAGAAAAGGCTTACATGACACATTTGGACATTTTTCAACAAAATTGGCCATAACTCAAAAACGAGAAAAAAGTGCATTCCAAAAATTTCAGCGATTAAAGCCTGTGAAATAACCTTCTCAAAAATATTTTTTTTGTAAATTTCTCACGAGTTCGGGCATTGTTTTTCCGGCTTTTCTCTACGAATTTTCTCGGCTGTTACGAGGATCCATGTGGAGGAAATTGCGGCGTCGTAGAAGTCTTTCTGGAACATATATTGGAAGCTCGGACAGTAAAGATGGAGCATCAATCTCGCCGTTCAAAAGCTTTCTTATGAAGCTGTATTGCATTGACACCTCCTTTTCGCTAAAGTATCCAACCCCAAAAGCATACACCGGTGCTCATATGGCGGAAGATGAACAGCGTCACGCGAGGGCAGACCATGCGCCTCCATATGTTTCTCAATCTCCATGGAAACACTTGGCTGATAATAAAATCACCAGAAAACTTTAATTGCAAACAAGAAAAACCTGTTGAAAATGCTTTGACATCCATGTGCACAACAGAACATGTGCTCGATGAACAAATTGAGATTTGAAATTATGAAAAGAAATCCACGTACTCCGGTGAGACTCGAACTCACGACTCCCAATTCGCTAGACGGGCGCTTCTATTCCTTCAAGCTACGGAGTCACTCGACTATCTCCGTCGCCAGCAGGCCTAGAACTGAACTCGATTCCACAATCGCACATGGTTATCTTCTTTTCACAATCCAAACCCCCTTCGGATGGGATTAGATGAACATCTAACACATTGTCTGTTGTGCACATGTATGTCAAAGCGGGAGAGGAAGTTATTTTTAATTGTCGAGAGCTTCGGGCACTGCCTTCCAATCACTTATTGGTATGGCAATTAGTGTGCAGTCGGACTCTCGACGGGTCGGTCCTCGGCCGACCGAATACGGTAAGGGTGACCGTAGCACCTTACAAATGTCAATTTCTTGATTTTGCTTTGGCTGACCAAGCCATGTGGGAAATTACACTGTTGAAAATGCTTTGACATCCATGTGCACAACAGAACATGTGCTCGATGAACAAATTGAGATTTGAAATTATGAAAAGAAATCCACGTACTCCGGTGAGACTCGAACTCACGACTCCCAATTCGCTAGACGGGCGCTTCTATTCCTTCAAGCTACGGAGTCACTCGACTATCTCCGTCGCCAGCAGGCCTAGAACTGAACTCGATTCCACAATCGCACATGGTTATCTTCTTTTCACAATCCAAACCCCCTTCGGATGGGATTAGATGAACATCTAACACATTGTCTGTTGTGCACATGTATGTCAAAGCGGGAGAGGAAGTTATTTTTAATTGTCGAGAGCTTCGGGCACTGCCTTCCAATCACTTATTGGTATGGCAATTAGTGTGCAGTCGGACTCTCGACGGGTCGGTCCTCGGCCGACCGAATACGGTAAGGGTGACCGTAGCACCTTACAAATGTCAATTTCTTGATTTTGCTTTGGCTGACCAAGCCATGTGGGAAATTACACTGTTGAAAATGCTTTGACATCCATGTGCACAACAGAACATGTGCTCGATGAACAAATTGAGATTTGAAATTATGAAAAGAAATCCACGTACTCCGGTGAGACTCGAACTCACGACTCCCAATTCGCTAGACGGGCGCTTCTATTCCTTCAAGCTACGGAGTCACTCGACTATCTCCGTCGCCAGCAGGCCTAGAACTGAACTCGATTCCACAATCGCACATGGTTATCTTCTTTTCACAATCCAAACCCCCTTCGGATGGGATTAGATGAACATCTAACACATTGTCTGTTGTGCACATGTATGTCAAAGCGGGAGAGGAAGTTATTTTTAATTGTCGAGAGCTTCGGGCACTGCCTTCCAATCACTTATTGGTATGGCAATTAGTGTGCAGTCGGACTCTCGACGGGTCGGTCCTCGGCCGACCGAATACGGTAAGGGTGACCGTAGCACCTTACAAATGTCAATTTCTTGATTTTGCTTTGGCTGACCAAGCCATGTGGGAAATTACACTGTTGAAAATGCTTTGACATCCATGTGCACAACAGAACATGTGCTCGATGAACAAATTGAGATTTGAAATTATGAAAAGAAATCCACGTACTCCGGTGAGACTCGAACTCACGACTCCCAATTCGCTAGACGGGCGCTTCTATTCCTTCAAGCTACGGAGTCACTCGACTATCTCCGTCGCCAGCAGGCCTAGAACTGAACTCGATTCCACAATCGCACATGGTTATCTTCTTTTCACAATCCAAACCCCCTTCGGATGGGATTAGATGAACATCTAACACATTGTCTGTTGTGCACATGTATGTCAAAGCGGGAGAGGAAGTTATTTTTAATTGTCGAGAGCTTCGGGCACTGCCTTCCAATCACTTATTGGTATGGCAATTAGTGTGCAGTCGGACTCTCGACGGGTCGGTCCTCGGCCGACCGAATACGGTAAGGGTGACCGTAGCACCTTACAAATGTCAATTTCTTGATTTTGCTTTGGCTGACCAAGCCATGTGGGAAATTACACTGTTGAAAATGCTTTGACATCCATGTGCACAACAGAACATGTGCTCGATGAACAAATTGAGATTTGAAATTATGAAAAGAAATCCACGTACTCCGGTGAGACTCGAACTCACGACTCCCAATTCGCTAGACGGGCGCTTCTATTCCTTCAAGCTAATTTCCCACATGGCTTGGTCAGCCAAAGCAAAATCAAGAAATTGACATTTGTAAGGTGCTACGGTCACCCTTACCGTATTCGGTCGGCCGAGGACCGACCCGTCGAGAGTCCGACTGCACACTAATTGCCATACCAATAAGTGATTGGAAGGCAGTGCCCGAAGCTCTCGACAATTAAAAATAACTTCCTCTCCCGCTTTGACATACATGTGCACAACAGACAATGTGTTAGATGTTCATCTAATCCCATCCGAAGGGGGTTTGGATTGTGAAAAGAAGATAACCATGTGCGATTGTGGAATCGAGTTCAGTTCTAGGCCTGCTGGCGACGGAGATAGTCGAGTGACTCCGTAGCTTGAAGGAATAGAAGCGCCCGTCTAGCGAATTGGGAGTCGTGAGTTCGAGTCTCACCGGAGTACGTGGATTTCTTTTCATAATTTCAAATCTCAATTTGTTCATCGAGCACATGTTCTGTTGTGCACATGGATGTCAAAGCATTTTCAACAGTGTAATTTCCCACATGGCTTGGTCAGCCAAAGCAAAATCAAGAAATTGACATTTGTAAGGTGCTACGGTCACCCTTACCGTATTCGGTCGGCCGAGGACCGACCCGTCGAGAGTCCGACTGCACACTAATTGCCATACCAATAAGTGATTGGAAGGCAGTGCCCGAAGCTCTCGACAATTAAAAATAACTTCCTCTCCCGCTTTGACATACATGTGCACAACAGACAATGTGTTAGATGTTCATCTAATCCCATCCGAAGGGGGTTTGGATTGTGAAAAGAAGATAACCATGTGCGATTGTGGAATCGAGTTCAGTTCTAGGCCTGCTGGCGACGGAGATAGTCGAGTGACTCCGTAGCTTGAAGGAATAGAAGCGCCCGTCTAGCGAATTGGGAGTCGTGAGTTCGAGTCTCACCGGAGACGTGGATTTCTTTTCATAATTTCAAATCTCAATTTGTTCATCGAGCACATGTTCTGTTGTGCACATGGATGTCAAAGCATTTTCAACAGTGTAATTTCCCACATGGCTTGGTCAGCCAAAGCAAAATCAAGAAATTGACATTTGTAAGGTGCTACGGTCACCCTTACCGTATTCGGTCGGCCGAGGACCGACCCGTCGAGAGTCCGACTGCACACTAATTGCCATACCAATAAGTGATTGGAAGGCAGTGCCCGAAGCTCTCGACAATTAAAAATAACTTCCTCTCCCGCTTTGACATACATGTGCACAACAGACAATGTGTTAGATGTTCATCTAATCCCATCCGAAGGGGGTTTGGATTGTGAAAAGAAGATAACCATGTGCGATTGTGGAATCGAGTTCAGTTCTAGGCCTGCTGGCGACGGAGATAGTCGAGTGACTCCGTAGCTTGAAGGAATAGAAGCGCCCGTCTAGCGAATTGGGAGTCGTGAGTTCGAGTCTCACCGGAGTACGTGGATTTCTTTTCATAATTTCAAATCTCAATTTGTTCATCGAGCACATGTTCTGTTGTGCACATGGATGTCAAAGCATTTTCAACAGTGTAATTTCCCACATGGCTTGGTCAGCCAAAGCAAAATCAAGAAATTGACAAGAAAAACCTGAAGCTGCCAATTTTCATTGGGAAATCCGAAGATTTTCTGTGCGGTTCTCTACCTGGCTTCTAGAGGGATGTTTTATGCAAACATATCTTAGTACCATTCACTTATAGTAATGGTCAAATCACATTCAGGAATGATTGTATGAGTTAGTCCATTTTACCCCATCATGAACATTTTGAACTTTATTGAGCTATACAGCTCGCAGGTAGCTGAGCTGTTGAGCCAAACAAGCTAAAATGGAACGAAAATTATAAACTGTAATTCCAATTTTCGATAGTGAATCTGAAACGATTTTTAACCAAATCATTGTGGAGCTTCTTCGCATCATTTATTTTCCATTCCAGTCTACGCCCATGCATTGAAAATGCACTTTTTGCAATTTACAAGCACTGCCACAAAAAAAACTCAATCAATTTCCTTTTCTCCTTCCCTCTGATCAGAACCCCAGCCAGCAATACAATTTTTCACTCGATACATTTTTCCGAAGCGATGGAAAATTATTTAAATTTTCCATCCACAACCGACCCGTCAGTCTCAGCCGGGAACGGATTCAAAGCGAAACTGTCTACTCCTAGGTACGGGTACTACTAGGTAGATATGTACTCGTAGTGCTTCGTTGTTGTGATGTTCTCTTGAGATTTCCAACCGCCAATTTCGCTTCACCAACCTGAATAGGAAAACCAAAAAGACAACGCAGATTGCGAGAAAAATACACTCGTAACGAAAACAGAAACCTTTGGCGAATGGAAACTGAATGCAGTCGATACAAGCGAGCAGAATTGAATCCCTAAAACGATGCACCACCGTAGTTAGAGTCGTCTTCGGCGCAGTCCTCGTCGTCGTCACCGTTTTCGAACGAATCGATACCACATCCGTCCATCCGTTTTGCGGAATTGGAAACAGTAAATATTTTTCTCTCATTTGAATTCGTTTCCTGGGAAATCAGTTGAGGGAAAAATAAACTCCCGATCGATCTGGCCAGCAGCATGCAGACACGGCACGGAACCGTAGCTGAGGCTGAGTGCAGCCCGAAATGGGAATAAAAGTGCCAGAGGATAAGGGACGACGACGACGCTTCCAGACGGTTTTAATTCCGAACTGTCGCAGAATGGAAGACTATCACCGCTCGGTTGAGGATTTCGCGGAAGCATTGCTGGACCGCCAAGCCAAGTGCTTTCGAAAGTTGCGCTGAAAAATTGATCTTCTGTGCGGTCTCCGTTTGTGCCAGCCGGCAACTATCGATCATCAATTTGCGGTGGATGGTTGGGATTCGCGACTTACCTACGACATCGAGTCCTCGCAGAAGTCCCATACATCTTGACCGTGGTCACACGGCCGTTTACACTTCTCCGCTAATGGTCGCGTGAACTCCCCTCAGTTGAGACAACAGACACCTTCTGAGAACAGTAGTTCTCAACTGTTGTAACTTTGTATTCCAGTGATCATTGTTTATGAAGTTGAACTATTGGTAGAGTAATGCGGGGCAAAAGTTCGCACCTAACAGACTTCACAAAATAACTATTGAACGAAAAGAAAATAATATCGTTTTTCTTCGTTAAACGGGTCTTTATCATGTTGCCTTCAAAACGTAGTACTAGATTTTTTCGCGTTCCTTTTGTTGCTTTAGTAATACAATTTTTAAAACAAGTACTCCAATGCGAACTTTTGCCCCATAGTGGGGGCAAAAGTTCGCATTATGCGGGGCAAAAGTTCGCACCTTGTACAGGGTAGTTTATTGGTGTGATGTTCATTTATTTCATGTTAATTCATGTTCATCTTTTCACTCTAGCCCTGAAATCTGTTTCTTGCCGTTCTTAGAATTACGACCCAACTGGAATACGACCTGGTGTTCAGCTTTTGTATAAAGTGTGTTTTATGAAGACCTCCACAAGCATTAACTCAGAGCTGTCCCTTACAGCATTACTGAAGTTGTCAAAATACATTGTGGGATAATCATAGGGATACGTGTTGCACAAAATGCATGAAAAAAAAAATCAAATATGCAGCAAAACTGTTGAACGGGACTGTTATCGAATCTTATGGTCAGTATGGTGATCACCCGTCAGTATGGTGATGGATTATAACTGTGGATTTACAAACTAAGCTATGAAAGACCCCGGTAAAGTAGATGAACATAAGACCTTCAGAAACACACGAAAAGACACGACGAGGATGACGAAGAAAATGTTTTAAAATGTGTTTATAGCCATTTTTCATTTATTGATTTAAATGCGTGAACATAATGTTGGCTTTACAATCAATGTTCTTAAAAAAACTAAGTTCAGACCCTCTGTCGCAACGATTTCAGGGTGCATACTACTCATATTGTGCATATATAGTAGTTTCTATACGAAATTATCATTGCTTCAAAGATTCTGTAATTATATTGATGTACTGGACTCAGAAATCTAGTGCGAACTTTTGCCCCACAGTTACTGCGAACTTTTGCCCCACTGTCGAGGTTTTAACAATGTCCCTTTCTGCAAGAAGCACTAGTAGTTTATTGTTTATTGGAGTGCACCTCGCGAACTACTATGGAATAACGATTCACCGACATAAAGAGGATATGAGATTCTTCTTCTTCCTGTTACTACAAATTCTTATTCCAAAAGGTCCAAAAATTCTATCAAAACCCCTAGAAACACATTTTTTTGCATAACTCTGCTAAACCATAACGAAATCGTTCCAAATTTTATTGACGAGTAGCTGACCTGATTATGTGTCGAACCCATACAGATTTGTTTGGGTTCTTAACTCGTGCTCAGAAAAAGACCCACTGCGAACTTTTGCCCCGTGCGAACTTTTGCCCCGCATTACTCTAACGGATGTTTCAATATGCTATATAACCTCTTTTTTTCGTTTTGAACTTAAACCACTGCAAACTGCAACCAATTTTTCTTTTGTTCCCAAGTCGCGCTCAAGACCGAAATAGGAAAACCAAAAAACGGCCCGGTTTGAAGTTCCAATACGAACCCGTGGGGTGATGCCTACAGGGTCGTGATGGCCAAGAGAATTTGGTATGGGCTCCTACCGAGCAGTCTCCTGAGATTCTGAAGAGGATCAGCGAGCGCATATTCCCGTGTCATGAACCGAGTTCTTGGCCTACTTTCGTAGGGTTGCTGGGAACTGAGGCTGACGATGAGGGGAGGATCAATAGAAATACACTAGAACTCCAATGGCGCTGTAGTCACTTTTCCAATTTAATTAAATTAATAACTTTTATTGCAACAATTGATTGTTTTGAGGTGTCCAGCTTGAAGAGCATTATTTGTTTTGGTAAACAAAATGTATTTGACACTTCTAGTACCGCTACTGACGCTGTAAGGGCGTGGCAAACTAGATGTTAGTCACACGAACAGTCGCGACATTGGACTTCTGTGGCTAGTTATTCTAATGGAGGATCCCATCACACCTTCCACAGCGATGTTGAAGAGTAGGCATGAGAGTCCAAGGAGAATACATTTTACTAAGGTGGCGCAGATAAACATTGCAAACCACTGGTTGTCTCTTCCACTCTTCTGGTGTTCTTATGCAACTAAAAAAGTGACGTCACTATTTCAGTTCCAAAAGAACACCAGAAGAATGGAAGATACAACCAGTGGTTTGCAATGTTTATCTGCGCCACCTTAGTAAAATGTATTCTCCTTGATGAGAGTCCATCACCTTGTCGCAGTCTCCGGCGAGATTCGAATGAACTGGATTGTTCATCCGAAACCCTTACGCAGTTTTGCACACCATCCATCGTTACTTTAGTCAAGTTTAGTCAGCTTCCCAGGAAAGCCGTTTTCGTCCATGATTCTCCATAGCTCTATGCGGTCGATACTGTCGTATGCCGCTTTGAAGACGATGAACAGGTAAATGCGTTGGAACCTGGTGTTCACGGCATTTCTGGAGGATTTGCCGTGCGGTGAAGATCTGGTCGGTTGTTGACCGGCCGTTGATGAATCCGGCTTGATAATTTACCACGGTCTCCTTCATTTCAGCTGACAGACGACGGAAGATGATCTGGGATATCACTTTATAGGCAGCATTCAAAATAGCTCCGAAGTTCTCACATTCCAAATGGTCGCCTTTATTGTGCATTGGGCAGATTATCCCTTCTTTCCACTCCTCCGGTAGCTGTTCGGTTTCCCTGATCCTAACTATCAACCAGTGCAGACAGGTGGCCAACTTTTTTGAGCCCATCTTACCCATGCTTACCAGCTGTATTGTTGGATTTGAGCTGGTGAATGGCATCCTTAACTTCCCTCAGCGAGGGAGTTGGTTCATTTCCGTCCTCCACTGCACTGGCGACATCGTTTCCTCCGTTTCCGTGGTCTCCCGTGCCTACGTTCTCCACGCCATTTAGGTGTTGATCGAAGTGCTGCTTTTACCTTTCGATCACCTCACGTCCGTCCGTCAAGAAGCCTTCGTTATAATCCCAGCACATTTCGGCTCGCGACACGAAGCCTTTGTGGGATGCATTGAACTTCTTGTAGAACTTCCGTGTTTCTTGGGAACAGCACAGCAGTTCCGTTTCCTCGCACTCCGCTTCTTCCAGGTGGCACTTTTTCTCCCGAAAAAGGCGGCTCTGCTGTTTCCGCTTCTGTTAGTAACGTTCCACGTTCTGTCGTGTATCATGCTGCAGTATTACCGCCCGCACTGCATTCTTCTCCTCCAAACCCATTTGGCGCTCTTCGTCGAACTATTCGTTCCGTCTGTTCCGTTCCACGTACCCGATGGTGCTCTCGGCTACGGCGTTGATGGCTGCTTTCACTGTGATGCAGCAGTCCTCTAGAGGGGCCTCATCGAGCTCGCCCTAGTCTGGCAACGAGGCCTCGAGATTTTAAGCGTATGCTAAGGCGACATTCGGTTGTTTTAGTCGCTTTAGGTTGTGCCGTGACGGTTGCTGGTACCGTACATTGTTGATGACCGAAAGTTTTGGGCGCAGTTTGACCATCACCAGATAGTGGTCGGAGTCGATGTTGGCGCCACGATAGGTCCTGACTTTGAAAATGTCGAAGAAGTTTTGTCCGTCAATCAGAACGTGGTCGATTTGCGGTTCCTTCTGTTGTGGTGATTTGCTGTGATGATCTTGACGTCGTGGCTTGGGCAGCGGTCGTACTTGCGTTCGAGCTGCGCGTAAAATGCATCCTTGTCATCATCAGTGCTTCCGGATTGTGGGCAGTGCACGTTTATTATGCTGAAATTGAAGAATCGTCCCTTGATCCTCAACCTGCACATTCTTTCGTCGATTGGCCACCAACCAATCACGCACCTCTGCATTCGTCCATCACGATGAAGGTTGTTCCCAGCTCGCTTGTGTTACCGCAGCTCTTGTAGATGGTATGCTTACCTCCAAACGTTCGCACCATGGATCCTGTCCAACACACCTCCTGCAGCGCTAAGATGCCGAACCTGCGGTCCTTCAGTAGATCGGCGAGTATGTGGGTGCTCCCAATGAAGTTGAGAGATCGGCAGTTCCACGTACCGAGTTTCCAATCGCAAGTCCTTTTTGTTCGCTGGAGTCGTTGCCGTTGGTCTCAGTTCGTATTATTCTGTTGCTGATTTTCCGTTACCATGTTTTTTTTTTACGGTGACTCGTAGGGCCTGACACCAACCCCCCACTTTCCGGAGGACCATAGTGCACAGTTGAGCTTAGCATCCTTTCCTGGTACTCGGACGTTGATCAGCCACCCCTAACATGTGGATCAGACGCTGTTGTGAGCCGCTCCTCCCTGCCAGCCAACGATCAAAGTTCCTGCTGGGGTTGGTTACTCGATCTTCCCTAAGGTTACCCATAGTTTCCAGCCGGTACCACGCAGAGGTAGGGATAGGAGTTGCTGGGTAGAGGCTATTGAATCACAATGGGATCTGAATGGCGCAGCATACCCAGTCTTTACCGTGCCAACTGAACGTAGCTTACTGTACCCCTGTGTCAGTATGAGCTGCAAAGGATAATCCCCGGTAGCGATATAAAAGCCCGCTCCTCCCGTTTCCAATCCGGCATATTGCGTTGAGGTGTGAATGTTGCTCAACTCACTGGATCAATCCGCCCAGAACTAACAATCGCAAGCCATAAAAAGTTGCTTCAATATAGTAATGAATGATAGCTGAACTAAAATGATGCTGTGCACATTACTGTACAAAAGCTTTATCAATTTCAAATGTAGCCAATGTTCAACCTTTCGTATCGGTATTAACAATGTTAATTTAAAACACTTAGCAAGCGTTTAATTAATTTTTTCTTGAACTTGCAGTAGTTCCTGTACAAAAAAGTAACTAAACCTTTTTCTGCTTCTTGTTAAGTTTGTATACAAATTAGAACATGTGTATGTTTTTCACAAGTCGAATAAGTGCTTTCGTTTTATCATAATTCGACGAGTATAGGATAAAAACACGTTTTTTTACTGAAAAGCAGCTGAATCAATGTGTTGTTCAGCTGTTAACTATAATGTTCTGTGCTAATTTGCCACTGCTGAATAGGATTCAAAGTGTGATCATTATCAAACCACGGGGAGTTTATGTTTTGGTTTGAGTGCTTCATTCATCATCTCTAGGATGGCGCAGATAAGAAGGCATGTGACTAGCAATCGATGAGTCTCGAGTTCGAATCTTGATGTAGGTGAATTTATGTGTAGTTATTATTTCATTATAGTTGTTCATAGCATAGGTGCCAATCATTAAACTATCGTGAAAATTGAAATTTTTGCATTCTATTAATTTTTAATAACTTTAGCTCAAGCTGAATAATAGCATAACTATATGTTTGTAAAACACTTTTAACAACAAATAGTTCAGTTATTGCACAACATAATGTGCGTGAACAAACCCCGAACAAAGGTTGTACCTGAAAGTTATCCAAATGTTATTCAGCATCATCTTGTTATTCCCCTTCATCTTAGCAAACTACAGTAGACTCACCACTTGGCATAATACGGAACCACACGATGAAGGTGACTTGCTCCGCCAAGCTTGATATGGTGCTGGCTGTCACTGATGCTTGCTAGGGGAAGGACACACAAAGGGAATAACACTAAATTATTATCTCACCCCACAATATGGTTAGCCCTTTATTCGTTCAAATCCCAACCGAGACTACGACAGGGCCAGGGTGATGAAATTTTATGCCTTCTGTTTAACGTTGCGTTGTGTCCTTTGCAGAACCGGATTCAGCAGCCAGAGTATGATTTTCATTAGATCCGGCCAATTTGTTTGATTCGCTGGATATCATCGGCAGCACATTTGGATCGTTTACTGAGCTGTAGAATCGCCTGAAACTTGAAGCAGCAACACTCAGACTAAAAATGTAGTACCGTCGTTGGGGGTGAGAATGGATCTGGGGGGTGAGATTGGGTCAAAACGGAAAAACATAAAATTTGAAATAGCTCATCAACTATCGCTAAGTTATATAAGGAGTGTATCGAAAGTAGTTGAAAATGTTTAAAATAGCCTCAAAAATAGTTTAATACAACTTTTAAGTAATTTTATTTTTCTAGATACTGTATAAATCCTTGAAAAAAGAAATGGCTTTAAGGATTTTCTAAAAATGTTCTTTTAACTGGGTTTTTAACCTAGATAACTGAACGCATGTTTTTAATTTTTTGCACACCTTCTAAAAAAATGAAATTGCGAAAAAAGTTCAATAATGTTCGAAAATTGTTAATTTATTTGTGCAAATATAATAAGCTCTAAAATCCTCATGATATAGGCAAATTATTTTTTTCAAGAAAAATCTCCACTGCATTTAAGCGCAATTCTTAAAAATGAAAAAATGCCATTTTTGAGGAACCTCTTTTTTCTATGCTCCTCCAAATCATGTTTACGCAAATAAAAAATACATAAAATGAAAAAAATCGCATTTTTTAAATAGGGTATGTTTTTTATTTATGGACGAGTAAGTTAGAGCAAAAAATAGAATTTTATAACCTTTTAAGATATTTAAAGCAGAACTTTAAAGTTTGACAAAAAAATAGACGTTTTTTGGAGTGGACCATTTTGTAGATATAGGAGATTTTTCTATCGAAAATATGAATTTTGAAAGTCGGTGTTGAATGATATGTTATGTGTACATAACTGTTAACAAGCATCAATATTTTCCAGATTTTTTGTCGTACAAATTTTATTTCCTACAGATTTTTGAAAAGTTGAAAAAACCTAACAAAATTGCATTTTGTGCAGATTTTTATTTTATGAGGTGTGTTCATTTAACCGTATTTTCAATAATACTAAACATTTCCCAATTTTTTCCAAGCTGTTCTAAACTTACCTATATTTTGAAGATTTCATAGAAGAACCGAAATGAAAAGACCAACCCAGCTTCGAGATAGAGCATCCTGAACATTTTCAACTACTTTCCGATACAAGCCTTAGAAGACTTTATATTATTTCAAAGAGGAGATGTTTTTCACGTCATGATGCAGAATAGTGCTTATGTTTAGCAATAATCGTTTTTTTTTTTGTTAAATTTGTGGCTTAACTTATATGATGAAGCTACTAGTAAATCACTCTGAAAAAATTTCTCCTTCGTAATGTTTAACACAAGTACATAACCATAAATTTTCTTATAAATGGTTCGCTGTGGGTATTACCTGGTTGATGCAATGAAAAAAGTCGTTGCTCTTTTTATTAAAAAAATTCAAAATTTTCGACCTCATGTCTCAATATTGAGAATGGGGGTGAGATTGGGTCAAGCAAGTTATCGAGTGCATATAACCTTAACTAAAAATTCAACTTGTTATCCAGTCCCCATTTGACGTTAGAGTGGTGCCATGTTTACCGTATCTTCATAAAAGCACGCTTTCTCTCGAAAATATGTCGAGAAGTGTCAAACGAGTGTGTTAATACGTTTAGTGCCTAAAATCATTTATAACAATACACCCATGCGTTTGAACAGCTCCTCTAATCATCAGCTAATAGGTAGTGTACTGCAATATCGTAAGCTTACAAAATAGACTTAATAGCTTTCTTCTTCTCCACTCATTTTTGTTGTGTAACATAATATTTGAACGACCCTCTATCTTGAGATGGAGTTATTTACTTTAGCAATATAGATGCCAACGATCATGTACATAAGAGTGTATAACGGAGGGTTTGGATAAACATTTCTTATGCAGTATACTAAAACTATCATGTTTTTTCACAATCAATCTTTCATTGCGCCCCTCTCGCATTGTAATCTCTCCTCCTCTCATGGAGGCACGGTGTGCTGAAACACGATTATTATCGAACTTGCATGAACCTAAAATGTTTTTTCGCCAAAAGTTAGCCTTAACTGCGTAGAAAAAGATTCTGAAGGGTAGAAAATCTTTCATCGGGGAAAATTGAAATAAAATTGATTTTAGTAGTTTACCATTTTGCTCATATGTTGTAGTATGCAGCACAAAAACTAATGAACATACATGCTCAACGAATCAACCTTATGATAATAAAAGCTTTGAGCTATTATTGTAAAACAATTAAAATGGTCTTCATATTAAATTGGAACACTTTTCTTGGCGTTCGTACTACGTGACCGGCCCATCATAGTTTGCCGAAATTTATAGAATTCATTACGAACACAAAAAGCAGCCAGAACCTACATAGAATGATAATGAACAACACCAATGCTAAAAATTTTATTTCGTCGTATCTAAATTCAAGCACCAACAGCTCATTTTAGAAGTTGAACCAGAAAATATGGTAAATGTCGGTGAACATCATTTGACATTTTTCAAAGGTAGTCAATGACATTTACCTTAAATATTCCAAAAATATAGTTTTTTCCGTGACTTTCTTGCAGAACTGGTCTAGCCGCACAAGTTTTTCATTCACCATATTCTCTGGTTCAGCTTCTAAAATAAGCTGTAAGTGATTGAATTGAGATATGACGAAATATTTTTTTCAGCACTGAACAACACACATAAGTGATCCATAGAACCTCCCGTTTGACGAAAAGGTTCTATAGACTAGAACGCTGCTTAGATCCAACCCACAATTTGACCCTTAGGTCAGGCTCAATTATCCAATGTCGGATTCTGAAGCTTCCTAAACGTATATCTTAAGTATATGTTATATACGAAAAGTTGTATTAAGCTTGAAAATTTGACATTTTGTTAAGTCAACTTTAATTAGTAATCAGTCAAAATTTCAGCTTTGTACAGCATTCCGTTCACTAAATATATATTTGGGAAGTGTTGTAATGTCATGGAGTGAAATTTCATCTTTTGAATTGCTTACACGGCCAACGCATAGAGATTCATTGTGAAAACATACAAAATGGAGAAAAACGATAACTCTAGAGCCTCCCTTTTGCTAATAACATTTGTTGTAACGAAAGCATTCAATGTATGCGTGCAACAGTTACAATCAGGCATGGAAATAATCGTTCACAATTCATTCATTTCGAGCTCTCTTGCAAACATTCTCGCGGAACGAAACACAATCCCAGCAATCCTGTACATAGTGTGTTCCGCACTCAGGCGAATGAAGGGGATAAAGCAAATACACGAAAATTATAGCAGCGTTCATCATTGTTCACGTTCACCCGTTGAATCATTCGGTCCGGGATTGCAATCGCGAGACGAATGTCTCAATAGGATCACACGTGAATGCATTCCTTCAATTGCGGCGATTCTTTCGTTTCGTTCGTCGTACTTCTGCTGATTCTGATGGTGCTAGTTTTTTTTCTATCCCATCTGTTGGGGGTTTTAAGCAATTGCGTGTTTTAACTTCAGTTTCGAGGCTAATGGTGCATGGTTACAACATCGCCAGACGTACATTATTTATTTGGGCTTGTAGGAAAGATGGGCTAATTATTTATCTGATTCGTTAACATTATATTCGCCTGTTTTGTTACAGTTGCATAGTCATTTGGAACATGTGTTAAATTTGGAGTCAGATTTAGGCAAACAATATTGTAATATAACCGGAAAAGGGCATACATACATACATACTTTACAAAGGAAAGAGAAAATTATGGCTATGTTACCGTTTTGTAATAGATCAGGAGAATTATTACTCTGGTTTATTTATGTTCATTATGTTAATCAACCGCCAAGGTCAACGCATTTTCCCCCTTTGCCTTCACATGACCAAAGAAATATAACACCAATTGACATGCTTTACCTTCCCGTCTAGCAATAAATTAAGAAAACGCACCAAACCCGCAAAATAATATTGTCATAACAATCACGCGAATGCAATCTTTCATCCGCACTGAATCTAAAATTTGATTCGTGTGTGAACGTTCGCGTAAAGATTCATTGAATCACGGCCCAACCGAAGAACCACGATCGGCATGATTCAATTTCTTCGGTGCCATTCTCTTTATGCAATCTTTCTTTCTGCAGTTCATTTGTATTGCGGCTCGGTGGAGTTCATTGGAACGGTTTGATCCAACCGTGAGCGAACGATACAAAGCAATCGAAACAAAGAACGCAGTTGGCAAGATGAATCTGAGTGAATGAATTTTCCCGTGCCTGGTTACAATATATTAACAGAAAAAAATACAATTAAACCGTTTAAACTTAAAAACAATTACTGAAAACAATATCATGTTTTGAAATTTGAAACTTAAATTATATCTTCCAGGAAGCTTTGATTTTAGGCATGTGGCCGATGTGCTTTGCAGGATTGATTAAAATAGGTGAATGTAAAAGCAATGGTAAACAGTTCTGTAAAAATCAGATCTTTAAGTCACTGCTATAGTTATACCGATCATGGTGCTGCATGATACATCGGCCATTTGTCGAAGCCATTTAGGTGCCGGGAAAATATAATTCCAAGTTGGTGAGAATATTGGGGTGAATAGCCCAGTCAGACCCCTGCATGGGCAATGTGGATTAGTGTGTGGGAATGCCATTGAAAGTTTGTAATATTCTACGAGAACTTAGAAATCCAACAGGGTACGTTCCCGGGTTACGGTAAGAGGAAAAGGGTGATTTCTCCATTTTCTGCAATCAGTCAATGGGTATTATCTTCAATGGTGTTGTAGTGCAAATAGATTATCTCATTTTATGAGAATTCGAACCTTATATTTAATGCGTTCTTTATTATGTAACCTTGATTTTTTAAGCTTGCCAAAGTTCTGAAAACAATCATGATATGGGAGAATTGCCTAACAGGAAAGTCACATCAGCAAGGCATTAACATATGAATGGCGTTTTTATGGGGTCATTCCAGGCATGTGGTATGTATGGCAATGCCTTGTCGTTAACAAGTTGTGAAACTTTAAGACCACGTGGAAAATTCGACCAAAGGATTAATTAGGAGTAAACTATTTTTAGGAACTGAAGGAATATTTTTCTCCGGGGTGGCTGAGGCAGTCGGAGAGTTGTATTGATATTTTGTGTACCACGACCCTAATCCCATACCAAAATATCCTTCTTCTATGCTATAGCGTATGTATGGTCAGTAAAGACAATTAGGCCACTATTCCTTCTTGTCTTCGGCTTTAAACTGACTTGCACTCTCATTGCCCCACCAAATGCTGCAAAATGTTAATGAAAATTACGGAAAACAATTGTACGTAAATGTTAAACATTTACATGTTTAACATTTACGTACAATTGTTTTCCGTAATTTTCAAAAAAGTTTAAATAATGAACAAAATTTGACTACGCCAATCTTATGAGTCTTATTTATTGGTATCTCAATCTAAGTAACAATGAAGTATGTCAGCGATCCAACTTAATCTCCCAATTATGTACTGTCAATATTTTCATAACGTAACCACACTTCCCCACGAAAGATATTATTTAAGTAGTGACAAGAACGTAAACTCGTTAATGTTTATCTTCTTGTGACCATTGTTTGCATCCTATAAGCTTTTCAGAGATATGTCTGAGTAAAATTAAACAGGAGATAAGAGGCAGAATCTTCACATAGAGGCCATGCAATTTATGCGCTAATCAATTATCTGATATATGAATTATGGCAGACTTAAGTGGGCTGGTACATAGAACGAATGTCTTAAACAACTTGGGATTCCTTGTAAAATGTTTTACGTTTGTTTCACTATATGGATTATGAAATTTATGATTGGTATGGTTGCTTTTAAAGAGGAGTTTGGCTTAACTGTTTTTACGTAACACTGGCCTATATGAGAAAAATGGTAAAATACCAAAATCAATTTTATTTCAATTTTCCCCGATGAAAGATTTTCTACCCTTCAGAATTTTTTTCTACGCTGTTAAGGCTACCTTCTAACGAAAAAACATTTTAGGTTCATGCAAGTTCGATAATAATCGTGTTTCAGCACTCCGGAGGTTGAAACTCTAAATGAGGATGATTATGATGGTTAAAAATGGTGTTAAACATTATTTTATCAAATTTCAACCATTTTTTTTCGCTTGTATTAGCCCTTTTAGGTAGAATAATCATCTTTTAAAATTACCTAAGTTTTTATTCGTCATGATAACATTGTGTTTTAAGTAGGTTTACTACATATGATCAATAAAATTAACTTATATTCTTAGATAGGCGATTTCGAATACTTTGACCCATTCTCACCCCCTCTAAGGGGTGAGATTGGGTCAATTTTCAATCATTTGTAGTTTAGTAAGCAATTCATATAACGTGATACTTTCTTGCTAAACTATCATTACCACATAGGAGAGTATACATACCAAATAAAAAGTTATTCCGACTTCAATTGCATTCGATATTGAACGAACAATTTTTGAGTATCCTTTTTTGACCCATTATCACCCCCAACGACGGTATACACTTAGAAAAAATCACCAACTTCGGTAATGTTTTACCGAATCCAGTTTGTTTTACTTGAAAAAAAAAAGTCGGTTATGTTAGCAACTTTAATCAAATTTTGTTAGAGTTTGGCAGATAAACGATAAAACTTTAGCAAAATTTGGTATTTTCTAACAGAATTTCGTTAAAATGCTGTTACTGAAAGCTCAGCAGTTGAGATTTCGATAAAAATTACCGAATGCGACTAGCTGTGTAGTGATGCGTCAGAAACGAAGTACGTGCTGATAGATTACGGTAGACAGGGATATGTTTGAGGTAGTTGAGATATTCTTCTGTCTTGGTTCTTTGCTAACGGCTGACAACAACGTGACCTGTGAAATTCCGGGACGCATCATTAGTGGAACTTGTTTTCATGAAAGAGCATTTAAAACTTATAAGTGCTTCGCCGTGGTAGGACTGGTAGGTTAGGTTATAACCTATAGGCAGTGCTGAAAAATTCATTTCGGCATATCTAAATTCAATCACCAACAGCTCATTTTAGAAGCTGAACCTGAGAATATGATATATGAAAAACTTGTGCGGCTAAACCAGTTCTGCAAGAAAGTCACGGAAAAAACGCTATTTTTCGAATATTTAATGTAAATGTCACGGCCTACCTTCGAAAAATGCCAAATGATATTCACCGTGAATATCATTGGCATTTTTCGAAGGTAGTCCGTGACATTTACATTAAATATTCGAAAAATAACGTTTTTTCCGTGACTTTCTTGCAGAACTGGTTTAGCCGCACAAGTTTTTCATATATCATATTCTCAGGTTCAGCTTCTGAAATGAGCTGTAGGTGATTGAATTAAGATATGCCGAAATGAATTTTTCAGCACTGCCTATAGGAACAAATTTTACAAAAATCCTCTTTTTTCGCTAATGACCGAACCTTTGTGCGGCACTCGAATTTCCTGTACAAACAATCTTGGCGCAAATATTTAGTGTACCGCTTTTAATAACCGTTAAGAGTTAGTTGTTTAAATTAACGTTATTTTATGGTTATAGTTATGATTGAGATTGAGAACCAGTGCCGACCTTTCCTGCACTGGATGTGAGTGATAAATTTGCGTCATATACAGTATTCATCATGTGTAATTTATGCATCTCATTCATCGTGTCCGATGCATTTCTGCTTTGAGCTGATCGCTGAAAGATGATCGCACGCTGCCGGGGTCCAGCCGGGTGAGAGCGAAAACGAACGAAACAAAAAAAATCGCCTCTTCAACCCACACCGCGTGAAAACCACCGGCCATCAACGTTGCGCACTTCCTTGATCTTTATGGATGTTTACTTTCATTCCAGTCGGTGGAGGAGGATCTTCCCAAGGGGAAACGCGGAACGGTTGGGCGTCACCGTTCGGGATTGAATTTGCCAAAAGTGCAGTATGCACATATTTTTGAATATTTGTTTTCATTTTCATCTTTCTCTCAACAACCAGCATACCGAAAATGGATTCCCCCAAGTGCACAACATCCCTCAGCTCAGCACACCGCAATGTTTGGTATACAATGTTCACTAGAATGGTCCAAGCTTATTTATATCCTCATTTGTCAGGAATTTCGGGAGTAACTGAAAACAAACATTCGTGTAGTTTAGGTCAAATCGAGGCGCGTCCAGTTGCATATTTAACTCGCGTTTTCAAGAGCACCGATCTCGTCATCCACAAAATGTACGAAGTCGAAAATGCTACTCGTTGTTTAGCACAAGTGTTCTCAACAATGATAATCAATTTCAGCTCAGTTTGTTGTTAGGATGACGAGATCTGTTCTTTCTGTATATGCAGGGCAGCCATTGTGATGACCATCTTTGAACTCACTCATATATGTCCTTAATTTCAGTTCTTCGATAAAGCTATGTACAAATTAACTTATGTAGCTTGTAAACTGGGACAGAGCCTGCTCGTCAGCTTAGCGTTCTATGAGCACTTACACAGTCATTAACTGAGAGCTTCATCTTTTAAAAACCATTATGAATGTGTATATTGTTCGTGTCAGGCACGAAGATATGTACTCTATGCCCAAGAAAGTCAAGGAAACTTCCATAACGAAAAGTCCCTGGACCGACCGAGAATTGAACCCGTCACTCTCAGTATAGTTATACTGCATACCCACGCCTTCACAGCTGTGGCTATAGGGGCCCAAGCCTTCTATTATAAACTATTTCAGTATTTTTACTTAGGATAAATATGAATGATTTTAGACCAGTCTAACGCACACCGCCAGCAAACAACGGTACGGCGGCAGGGAGAGAAAACGGCCATCGCTCATCGCTGAAAAATGACTGCAACAATTTGCGAATATAACTGACCTAGATTCGCCCGGTCCATATTGTGTGCTCCGTTGCGAGCGACCACAGCCGCCGGCGGCGGGAGGTGACTCGAGTTTCTTTTCTTTCACCCTGGGTCCGGTCGTGCGAATTTTCTTTTTTGGGTGGAATCAGTATGCAGTTTTTTTTTTCGTTTCGTTTTGGAATTCTCTCAATGCGAAGTGCATGCGGTTATTTATCTTCGTTCTGAGGGAAATTGAGCGGACATGTGTGTCTGGGTCGAACAGCAAGCAGGATGTGACGCATGAGTTCACTTTTTTGCGGATTGTTGCGTCATATTTATAGAATGTTGCCGTCGAGCCGTGATGATCTGCAAATTGAAAGACGAGGTTCGGTATGTAGATTTGCAGCAATTCAATTAATAACACTTTACGGTTTAATTCAATAAATTGTATATGCCCCATGATATGCTTGAATAATTTTGTCATCAGGAGTTATGTTGACTTCAATATCCAATTCCAGCGCTTCCCAAACTGTGCGCCGCGGCGCCCTGGTGCGCCGCGAACCTTTCCCAGGTGCGCCGCAGGATTTTGGCTTTTGCGACGAAACAAAAAAAAAAAACAAACTCTTTATTTGTTCTGCAATACACCTTTATTTTTTTTATACTAGTAATACTAGTGTCGTTCACATTTTTTTAATCTTTCCTGACTCTTCGATTGTTTCATAGGTTTTCTGGTATTGTTCACGCCCAAGCGAGAACGGAGCGCCATGTGACAGCTCCATATGTTATGGAAACAACGAGACACAGAAACCCGCCGAAACACCCAGAAACATCGGGAAGCAACGACGCGGACGCGCCGGACGGGCACGAGATGCGAACTCACCCGAGAGAGTGTCATCGTCATCATCACCCAGCAGGGAGAGCGACGACGACCGTCATCAACGCAGTAGAGAGAGCGATGACGAGAGAGAGAGAGAAAGCGGCAGCGCCAGCGACGACCAGCGCGGCTACTTGCGTTGCATTGAGAGTAGCCACCGCGCGCCGCAGGCGGCGGAGCACGTGATGATCCAGCGTGTTCGCGCGGGTGCGCGAACTTTCTAGATTTAAATTTGTTGCCTTATATAAGCAGCGCAGTTGCGCAAGCCCAGTTAGTTGTAATTTTGAATTCGCGTAATAAACATCGTAGTGTTAAGCAGTAAGTGAAGTGAAAGTGATTTCTACCAAATCCGAATCCCACAGTCCAACCTTTGGAGTGGAAGGAACCTAAACCGAGTGAGTTAGGTTCACCGTGTTATAGCTGAAGTGCTAGCCTGAGAGCGAGCTTACCCACTAGCGCCTGAAGCTACCGTTTCAACCCAGTCAGAGCCTGGAGAAGGCTCTAACATTGGTCCTGATCGAACCGGATCTGCGAGCCAGGACGGCTACCACCGTGGATTACAGTGAAACCCTACTGAGAAGTGTGTTACCGAAACTGAAAGTGTGAAACCATACCGAGTGCTATCGAAACCGGACTGAAAAGTGAAAATTGAAGTGACTGTAGTGAGATTGAACTGAAAGACCAGAGTGAAAGTGTGTTGTGAACCAGAACTGAGAAAAAGCTGTGAATTGTACCAGTGCAAAGTAAGTGAACAGAATGTCGGTCGGTCGAACGCCGATAAAAACGGTGGTGGATCCCGAGCAGGTGAAGATGCTCATCCACCAACGCGGAACTGTGAAGGGTAAAGTGACGAAAATTCACAGTACGCTGGAGAGCGCTGAAGACCGTCCGGAATTAGTGAGTGTGCCACTGCTGAAAGTGTTCCAGAAGAAATTGGAAATGCACTACAGTGAATATGAGGCAATCCATCGTGAAGTGTTGTCAGTGACGCCGCCATCCAAGGTTGAAGAGCAGGATGAAAAGCTGGCAGAGTTTGATGAATTGCACACCGACGCCTTGGTCAGGCTGGAGCAGCTGATGGAGAGTCTCACCAAGCAACCTGCCACCGCGAATGTCAACGCTGGGACAGCACCTCCCGTTGTGGTGCAGCAAACCCTCAAAGCTCCGATACCCTGCTTTGATGGGAAGACCGAGAACTGGCCAAAGTTCAAGGCAATGTTTGCGGACGTGGTGTGCAACAGCAGCGACTCGGAGGCCGTCAAATTGCATCACTTGGACAAAGCCCTTGTCGGTGATGCCGCCGGCCTCATCAACGCCAAGATGATTACTGACAACAACTTCAAGGAAGTCTGGAGGCAGCTGACCGAACAGTTCGAGAACCCGAGAGTGATTGTGGACACCCACGTCGAGGGATTGATTCGTCTGAAGCCGATAGCGAAGGGAAGCTACAAGGATCTCCTGGAGCTGATCAAGACCTGCGAGCGCCACGTAGCTGGACTGGAGTACCAGGGACTGAAGGTGGATACCCTCTCCGGCATCCTCATCACCAAGCTGCTGACGTCGCGGCTGGACGACCACACCCTCCAGCTGTGGGAGCGCAACCAAAAGCACGGTAAGTTACCCGACTTCAGCGATACGATGCGGTTCTTGAAAGGTGAGTGTCAAATACTTGAACGATTCCAACATTCTCGCCATCCTTCGAAAGATACTAAACCTAAACCTCAACCCAAGTCTCTTAACCAAAAGGTCCATTCTGTCACATCCTCAAACCAATCCAGCCAATGTCAGCTTTGCAATGACGACCACCGTCACTATGAATGCCCGAAGTTTAACCAAATGTCTGTTTCTGAGCGTATCACCAAGGTGAAGGAGTTGAAGATCTGCTTCAATTGCCTTCGGCCTGGACATCGAGTTATCGATTGTTCCACCAAGAGAGTTTGCGCGAAGTGTAAGAAGCGACACCATACGCTTCTACACGAAGAATCTTCTTCTAAGCCCCCGTCTGAACCCCTTCGTCAGAAGAATGATTCCCCAAAGGTTAACGCGGAAGTGAGCAATGCACCCAAACCCCCAACGTCAGCAGCCCCAAATACCTCGTGCTCGTGCAGTAATCCCCAAACCGGGAAAACCGTGATGCTGTTGACGGCCGTTGTTAACCTCGAAGATTGTCGTGGTAATGTGGTTCCGTGCCGCACCCTTTTAGATAGTGGATCCCAAGTGTGCTTCCTGTCAGAAGTGATGGCCAACCGATTGTCCATTCCCCGTGAGTCTGTAAGCGTTCCGGTTACAGGAATCGGTGAAGCCAAGTTCTATGCTCGTGAGAAGCTGAACGTGTCAGTTTCCTCCAGGTATTCGAACTTTTCTACCACCGTCGAGTGTCTGATTGTACCGAAGGTTACTGGAATTATTCCATCGTCGAAGATTGATATCTCCTCCTGGTCGATTCCAGCAGGGATACAATTAGCCGATCCCGAGTTTTTCGTGCCAGAGCGAATTGATATGCTCATTGGTGCTTCGAAGTTTTTTGATTTGCTTAAGTCAGGTCACCTCCGACTAGCAGATGGTTTGCCAGAACTCCATGAGACCCATTTCGGATGGGTTGTTGCGGGTGAGATAGACGATCGTGTTGTCAATACGGTGCAACAAGTGCATTCCGCCACTGTGGATTCTTTGAATGATACCGTGAAGAAGTTCTGGGAACTGGAAGAGATTGCTGATACCCCGAGCCTAGGAACCGAGCAGGACGAGTGTGAGGATACCTTCCAAAGGACCCACCATCGAACCACCACCATCAGGAAGATATGTTGTGCAATTACCCTTTCGAGAAGATGTTGACAAGCTTTGTGACAACCGAGAGATGGCTCTCCGTCGTTTCCTTGCGTTGGAAAGACGACTCGTGAAGGATCCTACCCTGAAGGAGCAGTACGTTCGATTCATCCAAGAGTATGAGGAGTTGGACCATTGCAGGGAAGTGGATGAAGCCCGTGATCATCCATCGCATGGACGATACTATTTTCCCCACCACGCCGTGTTGAGACCATCTAGCTCCACAACCAAGCTACGAGTGGTTTTTGACGCCTCGGCGCGACCATACCATGGCGCAAGGTCGCTGAATGACGTTCTGCAAGTCGGTGGCAACGTACAAAATGACTTGTTCAGTATCCTCCTTCGATTCCGCAGACATGTCGTAGCCTTCACTGCCGACATCACGAAGATGTATCGGCAAGTGCTGGTTGATCCATCGCAGACTTGTTACCAAAGGATTTTCTGGAGAGATAGCCCAGATAAACCACTGAGAGTACTGGAGTTACATACCGTAACGTACGGGACTGCCGCTGCACCTTTTCTAGCCACCAGGTGTTTGAGCCAGTTGTGCGAGGACGAAGGAGGCAGGTTCCCAATGGCAGCGAAAATAGTGCGAAAGGACTGTTACGTCGATGACGTCCTTTCAGGAGCCGAGAGCGTAGAAGAAGCAGTTGATGCCCAGCAGCAGTTACAACAGCTGTTGCGATGTGGTGGATTCCCGATACATAAATGGAGTTCGAATTGTCCAGCGATGCTTACCAATGTTCCCGAGACAGACCGAGAGAAACTGATACGCTTGGATCAAGAGTCGACCCGAGAAGTAGTCAAGACCCTGGGACTGACTTGGAGCCCCAAAGCCGATGATTTTGTGTTCGTTACCAGTAGTTGCGCCAAGGTTCCAAGTAAGTACACAAAGCGGATGGTATTTTCTGAGATTGGTAGACTGTTCGATCCGCTGGGCTTGGCATCACCCGTTGTCGTTATTGCTAAGATGCTAATGCAAGAGATTTGGAAGTCTGGTCTACCATGGGATGCCGAGCTTGATGGAGAATTACTTCTGTGGTGGCTGACTTTCCGTGATGCTTTACCAGGAGTTTGCGAGTTGAGCATACCCCGCCGTGTGATTTTCCAACAAGCCGTTGCCCTGGAAATACACGGATTTTCAGATGCGTCGATTCGAGCGTACGGAGCCGTATTGTATGTGAGAAGCATTCTACCAGATAGAACTGCACAGCTAGCCCTGTTGTGTAGTAAGTCGAAGGTGTCGCCTATCGCTGAGGTGAGCATTCCACGTAAGGAATTGCTGGCTGCCCGTTTGCTGTCTCGACTTGTGGTAAAGATTATTGATTCTCTTGAGCTGGATATTTCCAATGTGACTCTGTGGTCCGATAGTCAAATTGTACTCGCATGGCTCAGAAAACCCTTGGCTTCACTGCAGATCTTCGTCCGAAATAGAGTATCAGAAATTAACAATGAGACTAGTGGCTACACATGGAAGTATATCCCCACCAAGGAGAACCCTGCGGACATAATATCAAGAGGCATGCTTCCTAATGCTTTGAAGTCAAGCGAGTTGTGGAGGAATGGCCCAGGGTTCCTATGGGATTCTGATTACCAAGTTGAGTCGCCAACAGATATCCCAGATGCGGAGCTGCCGGAGATGAAACAGATCGTAGTTGTAGCGTCAACCGCCTTCAACAGAGACCAACTTCCCGTATTTTCTAAATACAGTTCCTTCCGTAAGCTTCAGCGAGTGATAGCTTACGTCCAGCGTTTCATCTCAAACTGTCGTGAGAAGGATGACAAGCTCCGTGTCAAACAGAGACACACCAGTGTTCCAGAGCTCCGTAAGGCAATGGAGCTGATTATAAAGATCGTTCAGCACGAGGTTCTTGGAGATGAAATCAGACGGATTAATCAAAACGAGCCTTGTAAGAAAATTGCACAGTTGCACCCCATATACCAGGATGGAGTTTTAAGAGTCGGAGGGAGATTGAAACACTCACCCATGATGTCAGAAGCAAAACACCCGTACATACTTCCGAGGCACCCGATTGTTGACCTGTTGATTCGAGCATACCATTTGGAGAACCTGCACGAGGGACCGTCTAGTTTGCTTGCGAACCTGCGCACTCGTTTCTGGATACTAGACGGACGATCGGCCGTGAGGAAAGTCACCAGAGGTTGCGTCACCTGTTTCCGTGCAAACCCAAAATGTTCCACGCAGCAAATGGGCAATCTACCTTCTTGTCGGGTCACGCCAGCTCATCCATTCGAGGTCACGGGCGTAGATTATGCAGGACCTGTATATGTGAAGCAAGGGCGCCACCGACCGAGATTAGAGAAAGCATATCTGGGAGTCTTCGTGTGCATGGTCACAAGGGCTGTACACCTGGAGTTAATTTCCGACATGACCACCGAAGCCTTTGTTGCGGCATTGCACCGATTCACCGCAAGAAGAGGAGTACCGAGAGAAATCCATTCTGACAATGGATCCAACTTCCGAGGAGCGAGAAACGAGTTGCACGAGGTGTTTGAATTGTTCCGCTCAGAAGCGTTGGAGAATGAGATTGAGGAGTTTTGTCAGCCAAGGGAAATTTCATGGCACTTCATTCCTCCTGAAGCGCCAAACTTTGGGGGAATTTGGGAGGCTGCTGTGAAAAGCGCAAAATTCCATTTGAAAAGAACTCTCAAAGACGCTCGGTTAACATTTGAGGAGTATGTGACAGTCTTGGTTCAGGTTGAGGCAATTCTAAATTCAAGACCGCTCTATTCCGTATCGTCTGACCCGGGTGACCCTGAAGTGATCACACCGGGACACTTCTTGATTGGCCGGCCCTTAACTGCCATACCGGAACCCAGCTATGAGGGTAGCCCGGTCAATCGTCTAAGTCGTTGGCAATACCTCCAGAAACTGCGAGAAGGTTTCTGGCATAAGTGGAAGCGCGAATACCTTCAGTCCCTACAAGGTCGAAACAAAAATAGAAATAAGCAGTCAAACATTCAGCCCGGTATGATTGTGCTGCTCGAAGAGAAGGACACACCGCCACAACGATGGAAACTAGGCAAGATTGTGCGAACCTACCCTGGAACCGACGAGTTGGTTCGTACCGTCGATGTGCAGGTCGGAGATTCCATCTACAAGCGACCGATAACGAAAATCGCCGTATTACCGATTGAGGACAACATCATCGCGTCAGAAGCTTCTTCAGAGAGCAAGTCTCAGCCCGGGGGAGTATGTTCACGCCCAAGCGAGAACGGAGCGCCATGTGACAGCTCCATATGTTATGGAAACAACGAGACACAGAAACCCGCCGAAACACCCAGAAACATCGGGAAGCAACGACGCGGACGCGCCGGACGGGCACGAGATGCGAACTCACCCGAGAGAGTGTCATCGTCATCATCACCCAGCAGGGAGAGCGACGACGACCGTCATCAACGCAGTAGAGAGAGCGATGACGAGAGAGAGAGAGAAAGCGGCAGCGCCAGCGACGACCAGCGCGGCTACTTGCGTTGCATTGAGAGTAGCCACCGCGCGCCGCAGGCGGCGGAGCACGTGATGATCCAGCGTGTTCGCGCGGGTGCGCGAACTTTCTAGATTTAAATTTGTTGCCTTATATAAGCAGCGCAGTTGCGCAAGCCCAGTTAGTTGTAATTTTGAATTCGCGTAATAAACATCGTAGTGTTAAGCAGTAAGTGAAGTGAAAGTGATTTCTACCAAATCCAAATCCCACAGTCCAACCTTTGGAGTGGAAGGAACCTAAACCGAGTGAGTTAGGTTCACCGTGTTATAGCTGAAGTGCTAGCCTGAGAGCGAGCTTACCCACTAGCGCCTGAAGCTACCGTTTCAACCCAGTCAGAGCCTGGAGAAGGCTCTAACAGGTATCAAACATATCAATTGAAACCATATTTTAAAATTTCTAGTTTTTGATTTTGTTTTTGCTTCAGCTTAACTTTTGATTTTACTAAAACTTGTCCAAAGTTTTTAATTTCAAGAACATTATTTACGTTATTTTCAGAATAATTACAAGGTCTTCGGAATAGCTTAGCGGCATGCAGGTTTGCCGATCTGGTAGTGTGAAGAGCTAGCTTTGACATTTTCGAACCGGACTGTTTCATCAGTGCTGCCGCAATCTCGCTGAACTCGAATAAGTTTGTTATACTCGGTTTCATCAATGGGGTTATAATCCAGGCCCAAAGGGTTAAGTTGAAATTTATGAAAATAAATTCAATCAAAGCCCACCTGGCAGGTCTTGACAATCTCTTTATGTGTCCCAGTTTGCCAAAATTTTCCAAAATAAATAAAAGTGTTGCTTTGCAAATTCCTCAAAAAGTTGGAGCTTTGGTCAAGTTCTGTGTAGTCATTTTCATTCAATAAGAATTCTTTAATTAGTGAAACAAGAAAGAAATAAAAAAAAACGACTTATATTTTTGTGGAACCTCCTTGACAACATCATATGTCTCCCAAAGCCTCTATTGAACTCCTACCAAACTCCCCCCATTGAAATTCAGATACCCTGAAAAAGTATTAAACTGATTCCATTTGCTTATGTGCACCGCCAATCCTTTAGTCATTTTCGACTGTTGAGTGTAACATTACTTCATACATGCACAGATCGAAAAGATAGTGTCAATTTCTGTAACATATAATGCACATAATTCTAGCGTGGAATTTCACAGAAGTTTACATGACATGTCATGTAAATATCATGGAATGTCATGTAAACTTTCATTATATGTCATGTAATTCAGCATGGCTTAGAAATTTTACATGACATATAACACAAATTTACATGATACATCATGTAAACCATCAGAACTGGAAGTTTACATGACTAAAATGAAGTTTACATGACGTGTAAACCTCATTACTTTTATCTGTGTGTATCAAGTTCGAAAGTTCTTTGAGTGTTTATCAAAACGACACTTTTTATTCACTATTTGGAAGAACTAGGCTCAGTGTACCAGTTATGGCTATAGTACCTCAAATTCGCCATAGTTGATTCTCAACCTTTAACGATGCAAATCATCAAGAAAAAATATGTGAGCAATAGATCACGTTCATAAAAGATGATTGCACTCATTCAAATTTCACATTTTGCTCAAATTATGATAGAAATAAATCATTTTCCTTTTGGCTTCCTTGCACCCTATTTCGCCATAGTGTACCAGTTATGGCAAATCCCATAAGGAATGCATGTAAATAGTGCGAAGTGGAACCGAAATTAAAAAGTATGTCCATAACTGGTACAGGGTTCCTATCATTGCACTAAGGGCCAGAATCGCAATCTAGCGGAACTAAATTAATTACTCCAAAACGAAGCATTTCCGACACATGGTGTCTTCGACAAAGTTGTTTGCCGTCAGCAGAGGCATCTGTTGCTTAGAATGTAATAGTTCGCAACTCGGCAGCATAGGTGGCGCCACCATCTAACTTGGCGTCTTCAGAAAAGTTGTTTATTTTGGTAAAATAACTCTTTCTCAGACGTCAAAATTCCACAGCCTACTGTTTTCGAATTATTTAAAAAATAAAAACCAATCAACGAAAAAACAGTTTTTTAAGCTTATTTTGACATTTTTACTAGAAACCATGTGAGTTTATTTTTTTTTTTTTCCTAATGCATATGTGTCAAACCAAACACATTGTACGGGAATATGTTGTATATTATCATTAAAAACTCAAAATAAAAATACAAATCCGTAAAAATAGTGTGAATTTCAAGCCTTAATATCTCACAAAGCGCAAAAAATCGCAACTTCAAATTTTTAGCAAATACGAAGCAATACTAGGTGAACATACTGTAAAAATTTGGAGAGGTATTTTTTGGTGTTTTTGAGATAATAGCTTTTTAGTAACAGTATAAATATAAGTAGTGTCAGCATGTAACTTTTTACTGTTACACATTAGAGAGTTTATGCCTTTGAAAAAGTTGTTCATTTTGACTAAATAAACATCTCTTTCTTAGACGTCAAAATTCCACGGCCTACTGTTTTCGAATTATTGCATATAAATTAGATTATATTGATAAAAAATCACAATAGAACTCATTTTGATGCAATAGTATGAACTATTTTTATTGTTTTTACTTTTACGATACATAATAGGCCATGAACATGTCAGTTTCGTGGAGCTACAGTTTCACAATCTTCGACCAACGTCCTTTCCATCCAGGAACAGATCCACGAGCTTTCGACAAGATATTTCGCGCTCTAAAATTTAGAAAGGTTGACATAATTGGTTAAGCATAAAACATTTTGAAAAAGACATGCCAAAAATTAAAAGATAACTTGACCCATGCTGAAATAGTAAACTGACATTTGCTTGACCTACTATGTATCGTAAAAGTAAAAACAATAAAAAAAAGTTTATAGTATTGCATCAAAATGTGTTTTAATATCAGTTTTTATCAATAACATCTAGGTTATATACAATAATTCGAAAACAGTAGGCCGTGGAATTTTGACGTCTAAGAAAGAGATGTTTATTTAGTCAAAATGAACAACTTTTTCAAAGACATAAACTCTCTAATGTGTAACAGTAAAAAGTTACATGCTAACACTACTTATATTTATACTGTTACTAAAAAGCTATTATCTCAAAAACACCAGAAAATACCTCTACAAATTTTTTACAGTATGTTCACCTAGTATTGCTTCGTATTTGCTGAAAATTTGAAGATGCGATTTTTTGCGCTTTGTGAGATATTAAGGCTTGAAATTCACACTATTTTTACGAATTTGTATTTTTATTTTGAATTTTTAATGATAATATACAACATATTCCCGTACAATGTGTTTGGTTTGACACATATGCATTAGGAAAAAAAATAAACTCACATGGTTTCTAGTAAAAATGTCAAAATAAGCTTAAAAAACTGATTTTTCATTGATTGGTTTTTATTTTTTAAATAACTCAAAAACAGTAGGCTGTGGAATTTTGACGTCTGAGAAAGAGTTGTTTATTTTGCCAAAATAAACAATTTTGCTCAAGACGCTAAGTCTCTAGGACGTAAAACAAAGAAGTTAGATGGTGGCGCCACCTATGCGGACGAGTTGCGAACTATTACATTCTAAGCAATAGATGCCTCTGCTGACGGCAAACAACTTTGTCGAAGACACCATGTGTCGGAAATGCTTCGTTTTGGAGTAATTAATTTAGTTCCGCTAGATTGCGATTCTGGCCCTTAGTGCATTGGTACAGGCCGTAATAAATAGTAAAAGTGGGTTTGGCTCAGATTTTATATTTTTCCTGTAAAGTATGAAAACAAATCTATCATTTGGCGTATCGACGACATTCGTCGGTCTTCTTCTTATTTTTTTAGAAGTACTTTTCCTTAGGTAGCGCGATAACTGGTACAGGCACCCTACGCATAATTTTCCGAATTTAAATTTTGCTTACCTACCAAAATACATTTATTTTCACAACATTACAATAAGGATAACACATAACCAACATTTGAACGTCAAACTATCCGATCCAACCGTCGTGCTCTCTACTCTCCACACATTCTTATGCCAACCTAACCAGCAGCAAACAACAACTTTGCAGGGTTGTAGTCTGGCATTCTTGCAACACGCCATATCCACCGTGTTCTTCCGGACAAATCACAGAAGTTCTCATGAGAACTGGAATTATTTAAGGAATTTTCCAAAGAATTGACGAAGAATTTTTCAACGCTCTTTCCGAAGGAATTGCTAAAGATACTTTCAAAGGATTGTTGAAGCGATTTCAAAGAAATTCTAAAAAAAAAACTCAAAAGCATATGTAAAAGCCAGAGAAATGTTCAAAGGAGTTATAGATGAACTTCCTAAAGCAAGTTCCCAAAGGAATTGCTAAAGACATTCTCATAGAAACTGCTGCAGAATTTCCAAATGCATAACTAAAGAATTCACGAAGAAATTGTCTGAAGAATTTATAGGATTTGCATAAGGAATTCACAAAAAAAAAAATAAATTCCTACTGCAAGCAATTGATAAAGAGATTACATTTCCGGAAAAAAAATCTCAGAAAAATTGCGTACGGAATTCCGAAAGGCATTATTGAAATTGATTGAACGCTCGTATATGCTATTCCAGCTACACTCACGCTTACACCAATGAGATAGCTGCTTGGGACGCACGGGCATCTTCAGTGTATTCATACAGTTGATTCTCTTTTTATGCACCTGGCTGGGGATGTATGAATTTAAAATGTGCATGAACTAAAAAACATGAAAGGGGCTGTCCATAAACCACATGGTCATTTTTTGGGACTTTTCAAACCCCCCCCCCCCACCCCCGCGTGGTCATTAGTCCATACAAAAATTTTTATTTGTCCATACAAAATGGCCATTTACCGAACCCCCCCCCCCCCTCCCCCAATGACCACGTGGTTTATGGACAGCCCCAAAAGAGGAATTTAGTGGATAAATTAAGTTAGGACTTAAATAAGCAAAGTTAGTTCATTGAGATGGGGACAAACCCCAAACCCCAGGAACTTCTCAATGTCCTCAAAATAAGGGGGTTCCAAGAGGCTTCAGGGGCGTTTCAGGGTGTTCGATCAAGGGATTTCAGAACATTACAATAATCGCCCTTTTATGGGCGATTCGACAGGTTTCGTTGGTGCTTCTCTTGGAATATGGGGTAATGACGGCAATAATAGCATCGGAGGCAAGGGGAAGTTTATAGGGGGAAGCAAACGGAAGTTGCAGGGGCGTTTTAGGCATTGCAAGTGGGCCCAATGCACAATGGAAAAAATAGGTATAAAACGCGAATACATTCAATATCTCTGCTCGGAGTGGATGTATTCGATTGAATTTTTGACACAAGCTGCAAAAATCTCTATAGTTTCGGATAAGAAGGGTCTCATTCGCCGCACGATGCTGAAAATCAGTTTATCATACCCGTATTACCCCACTCTCTCTCTTTTTCACCTTTTTGGAGAAATCTGGAAGGGCAAAATACGATCAAAACGATCAAGTCTGACTATACATGTCAATGCTTGCTCCTCCGTGATTGATCTGAGCTGGTACCAATTGCTCTGAAGTCCAAATGAATAAGGGCTGGGACACTCCACTTATTCTCAAAGTGCAATTTAAACAGCTCATACATTTTGGATCAATAACGGCGCCGGCCACGTCCTTATAGTCAGTTGGGAAGGGACAGGAATGTTAGAGTGTGCTGGTTGTTGCTACTAAAGACCGAGATCACCTCTGCATCCCCACAACCAGCACGGACGGGGGTATTTGTTAGACGGAAAGGATGGGAGATCTGGGAGTCACCGTTGGGTCGGTGATGCGATCCATGGATAGGGGGTTATTTATAGTGTTCGTAAGGTGATAGATTGTGTGGTGGATAAGGTGAATAAGATCAAGCGACACAGCACGCTTTGGTTGCATAACTTGTGCTGTGCTGTGAGTGAAAGTTGGAAGGAAGGGAAACGACTTTTTTCCAATTCGTTTCTGGTTCTAGCGATGGCTATGAACATATGAATATACATGAGTTGTATATGTAGAGAAGAAAGTTGATAGAAAGATACAAAGTAGGATGAAAGGGACGGGCCAGGGATTGAACCCATGACCTTCTGCATACGAATCAGAAGCGGTAACCACTAGACCACCAAGCCCGTCAAGAGAAATCCGGAAGGGCAAAATAAAAGATTTATTCAAATCGTGTGTGTTTGCAGTTATTACACAGATACGAGTTAAAGAAGTAATTTATTTTGCACGCCAGTTGGGAATAGATGAGAATTTTCTCATGAAAGTGTGTGTGAGAGAGAGCGGGGTAAAACGAGGTCAATACACTGATTCCCAGTTTCCTGCGGTGAATGACACCCTCCTTATCTGAAACTGCAGAGATTTTTGCAGTTTACGTCAAAAAATTATTCGAATCCATCCACTCCGAGTAGAGATATTGAATTTATTCGCGTTTTATACATATTTTTCCCACTGTGCAATAGGTTCCAGATTGGTACCTCGAGGGGAGTTTCAAAGCATCTCAGGGGTTTTAGGGATTTCCAGGGGAACTCAAAGCGCTACATGGGTCTCTTGGGCGTTTCAGAGGGTCTCAAGGGCGTTCCAGGGAGTTTTAGGGGGTACAAGAAGATCTCAGGGAGTCCCAAGGGCTCTTCAAGGTGTCTTAGGAACGTTTCTGGAGCGGGAGAGACCTATCGACTCCTGAGACCGATCGAAATGCCCTGAAAGATCGTGAACCCCTCTTGACTCCCCTGAAACCTCACAGTACCCCCTGAAAACCCCCAATTCCCTTGGATCTCGTGGTATACCCTAATCTCCCTGAAACGCTCCGGTGACATCCTGAAACGCCCCAGTGTTATACTCCTCCACTGACGGAGTCAGTTCATGGTTTTGGTGTTGGAAGTCACTCCAGTAAGCATCGGCGTCACAGCTAAACGCGTTCGGTAATTTTACTGAGCGTTCGGTTACGTGTTTTTAACGAAATTCTGTAAAAAATTGCCAAATTTCGGTACAATGCTATCGTTTTTCTGTCAAACTCTAACAAAGTTCGTTAAAAGTTGCTAAAGTCACCAATTTCTTTTCCTGTAAAACAAACTTAACGGTTGAGATTTCGGTAAAACCGAAGCCAGAATATATCTGATGCAGAACATAGCTAGATGCTCTTTTGTTGTGATCCAATCATTAAACGATACTAACTTTGCTCTTATTAACTTGAGAAGCACTAAGGCGACTCACGCCGAGAGTTCGGCACACACGCCTAATTGGGATCCCCTGAAACCCCATCGTACTCCCTTGAAGGCCACTGAAACCCCTTGAAAGATCTTCAGGTACCTCTCTAAAATCCGCTGGAGCCGCCTGAATCACCTCTGAGAGCTCCTGGTACCCCCATAAAACCCATTGGGATCCTTTCGAAACGCCCTTGTGATCTCCTGGTACTACCTTGAAACGCTTTCCTCTGCTCTCCTCTAGGAACGCCCCCTGACAGCCGATATATGTTCACTTCAAAAATGACTTTTCGATAGAAGGGCCGAAGGGTCGGTACCCCAGGAAGGGGTCACATATAAAAATGCTACAAACCCATGCATGCGACGTTTCAAACCGCAGCATTGTCGATAACCTGATGCACAATAAGCAGGGAAATCATCCCAGACCATATTTGAACCAGTAGTGTTCCGAAATCGGTTCCGGGTGTCCCGTCGGAAGTGGCCAAATATGAAAGTGAACCAAACCCATGCATGCGACACATCAAATAGCGGCATTTTCAATAACCTTATGAATGGTATGCAGAAAAATAGCCTCAGACCATGTTTGGGAGAAATGGTATTGTTCTGAAACTGGTCCCGGGTATCCCGCCGTAAGTGGTCAAATGTAGAAGAGAACCAAACCCATGCATGCGGCACATCAAATAGCGGCTTTTCCGATACCCTGAAGAACGGTAAGTCTCAGACCACATCTAAGACTACAGGTAGTGTTCCGGTTACTGGTTTTGGACATCCCGCCGAAAGTGGCCAAATGTAAAAGTGAACCAACTCCATGCATGCGGCACATAAATTCGATAATCTGATGAACGACTTGCAAGAAAATAGCCTCAGATCGTATTACTACCGGTAGTGTCCCAGAATCGGTTCCGGGTTCTCCGCCTGAATTGGTCCAATGCAAAAAATAAACCGAACCCATGCAACTCATCAATTCGCGGCTTCCCAGGAAACCTGATGAACAGTTCAGAAGAGACTTAGACAGTGCTGAAAATTTCATTTCGTCATATCTAAATTCATCCACCTACAGCTCATTTCAGAAGCTGAACCTGAGAATATGGTATATGAAAAACTTGTGCGGCTAGACCAGTTCTACAAGAAAGTCACGAAAAAATCGCTATTTTTTGAATATTTAAGGTAAATGTCACGGACTTCCTTCGAAAAATGCCAATGATATTCACGGTGAATATCATTTGGCATTTTTCAAAGGTAGTCTGTGACATTTACCTTAAATATTCGAAAAATAGCGATTTTTTCGTGACTTTCTTGTAGAACTGGTCTAGCCGCACAGTTTTTCACATAGCATATTCTCAGGTTCAGCTTCTAAAATGAGCTGTAGGTGGATGAATTTAGATATGACGAAATGAAATTTTCAACACTGGACTTAGACCATATTTGAGACAATTGGTACAGGTGGTAACATATTAATTTAGAACAAACCCATACATGCGAGACATGAGATCGCGGCTTTTTCGATAACCTGATGAATGGTTAGTAAGAAAATAGGCACAGACCACTTACCGGCAGTGTTACCGGTTTCGGATGCCCCGCCGGAAGGACTATCCTGGAACCGGGGCATCAAACTGCTGTGACACATCTTATTGCTGCATTTTCTACAACTTGATGACGGAACTTGTACCGTGTGTCCCGCAGGAAGTGGCCAAATATTAAAGTGAACCAAACTCATTCATGTGACACATCAAATCGTGGCTTTTCGACTACCTGATGAACGGCAAGCAAGTAAATAGGCTCAGACCACATGCATGACTACCGATAGTGTTCCGGTTTTTTCGCAGAAATTGATCACACGTAAAAGTGGACCAAACCTATGCATGTGACACACCAAATCGCGGCATTTTCGATAAACTGATAAACGATCAGCATGGAAACAGGCTCAGGCCATATCTGAGACTGCTGGCAATGGGGACCATTCTGGTGGGATGGTTAGAACACTTGACTCTCACGTCGAGGACCTGGGATCAAATCCCACTCCCGCCAAACTCACAAAAAGTGAGCTCTTCCTTCGGAAGGGAAGTAAAGCGTGGGTCCCGAGATGAACTAGCCTAGGGCTAAAAATCTCGTTAATACAGATTAAAAAAAACTACTGGCAATGTTCCGAAGCCAGTTCCGAGTATATCGCAGAAAGCAGTCAAATTTAAGAGTGAACCAAACCAATACAACCACCAAAAAACGGCTTTTTCAAAACCTGGAAAGCTTTGAATAAGACACGTGTGATGAAGCTGTTGAAATCTCCCTATGTAAAATAGAACAAAATCTTGACAAAATTGATGCCATCCAGTCAAATCAAATCATTCAAAACTTCTGAAGTGCAATAGTGTAATAATGGTCAATGTTGAATGAGAAATTCAAAACATGATTGCATCAACTGTAAACAACATTTGTTCAATCTCTTCTTGCGTCTAAAATATTTGCGCAAAACGGTGCGATTGCGATTAAAAATTTTAATAAAATAGTATGGGAAATTTCACTCATCTGTATTTTTGTCATGAAGATTTAAAATTAAGCAAGAATTATGTATAATCATGATAAACTTACAGAAAAAGGTTGATCTTACCCTTGGGTAAAAAATATATATTATTATTATTATCTTTATTATCGAGACTTCCAGCCGATGCACACAGGCGTAAATGGGCCAAATTCCTGGCCATAAGTCGAAAAAATTTTTTTAGGGGTTTCCAGAGTCTACTATTTTTTAAAGATAAATGAAGTAATGCTTCATCATGTGGCAATCAATAAAATACTTTGGGATGCATATTTTTTTTAAGAATAAATGTCGAAATTTGACGATTTTCTCTACTGTTTTTTGCCTTTCTCGTTCACCTAAGTGAACTGAAAGGCTATATGTTCACTCAAAAAATTTTTTTTCGATAGGAGGCTCGGAGGGTCAAGTCACATATACCAATCAACTCAGTTCGACGAATTGAGATGATGTCTGTATGTGTGTATGTATGTGTGTCTGTGAACAAAATAAGTTCACTCACTTTTAAGGCACTTCCCATTGGCCAATTTTTCGGATTATAGCTCGAATCGAACCGGAATTTTACCGCATTGTTTGCTATTGAAAATGATTCGAATCGGTCAAGGCGTTTCGGAATTATGGCCAATTGAATGATCCACACCAGCATTTTTCACCCGAGCGACAGGTGTAACAGCCTGCTTAAGTTGGTGCGCGACGACCGCGACGACGGACGCCGCAACGCGGCGCCGCAGCACACCACGAGAACGAAAGTAAGAGAGAATGTGAGAGAAAACGACGACGACGAAAGAGCGGCGCTAACGTGCTATACATATAAGCAAAAAAAAAGCCTAGAGTTGTCACCCATCACTAACAAACCACGTATGAATGTAATGATGGTAACATGTCCTGATATTTCAACCAGGGGAACCACGTAGACTTTATGGGGGGAAGGGGGTGGGTCTGGCCAAAGTCTACGCTCCATATAAATTAAAAAAAAAAAATTGTATGGACAAAAGTCAACGACGGGGGGGAGCAAATTTTGGTATACGTGGTTTATGTACAGCCCCTTCGGAATGACGAATTAAGGTATGCACACAGCAAAATTTAGCCACCACATTTTGGATAGAAATTTTACAATTTTCAACGAACCGTGGCAACCTATGGCGCAAATGAAAGCTTATTGTGTAAGCTTTCGAAAAATATTTACTTCGGGAGATATTTTGACATTGTGTTTAAAATAGAGTCAAGAGAACAGGAAGTCCTCGGAAAGTTTTTGCACAAACGTGCTGAAAATCTGACAATGTACATTAAAACGACCGTCCCCGCAGACTTAAGTTAGCTTTCAAGTATCCGGTTCTATACATCATTACAACGTGGAAAGGTTGCAGATTAACTTAAGACCAAGAAATAATCCAAGTTTGGCTAGAAATACATAGTTTGGTCAACAATATGAATTTGTTGTTAGAATAACCGAACTTTTCAAAATACATGTACAACAAATCGTCTTATTCACTACGGGAAATGTCGGGAAATATGGTTGGCACCCCTTATTCAAAAGCTTAGATATTGTGTATTGATTTGGATTGATTTTTGTGCCCTGCTTATAGTGGAGAATCCTTGCGTTTGTTTGCAGAAAACTATGTGAAAATTGTACCGCATTTTTTCCAAAAAACGTAGAATCTCATACACCTCAAAACTCAACCCAATTGAAAAATATTGAGTAACCGTGAATTGGAACCTTCAAAAAATGTCAAGAAAGACAGCTTTCATCAAAAAATAAGATTGATTTTGACACAAAGGTGGTAAAAAACTCTTGGCAAGCGATCGAAGGTACTGTGCAAAACTTTACGGAAGAACTCAAGCGCAAAGCTCGAGATGACAGATATAATAAGTCAAATCAACAATGTCTTGATGTTGATTTAAAGTAAATTAATGCTTTTTACGATGAAATGCTTTTGGTTTGGGGATAAGTTAGAATATATTATTACTGCATGATTTTCGTTGGCTAGATTTTGCTGTGCGCATCAGTGATGTCAGATTTTTTCGCAAGTGCTTCCGTAGATGAAAATTGATGATCGGGGGGGAGATTTTCAGAATTTTTATTCCGTAGATTCGGGTTGAAAATCTGTAGATTTCCCGTAGCTTTCCGTAGGTTTCCGTATGAAAACCGGGTTTTCTGTAGATTTATTCTACGGATCCGTAGTTCCGTAAAATAAGCACAATTCCGTAGATCTACGGAAATTTCCGTAGATCTGGTAACGCTGGTGCGCATACCTTAGTCGTACGACCGATTGCCCCCCTCCCCCTAAAGTAATACGTCATCGAAATGGGACAACCGGCATGGATATCCAGCGCTTCGACGCCGACCCAAACCCATCCGAGTGCATGGGCTGGGTGGATGAGGCTGACCGAGCACAGCACCCCACCTCACTGCCATTCATGGTTCGATAGCGATGGCGATGCTAAGTGACGGACGGGAGGCAGCCGAAGGTTTTCGTTTTAAATTACGTTCCTATAGGATATTTACCTAGTTGATCGCGGATACTGCCTTTCCGCGTTTCGTCGCGAAACTGGGCCTAGTTTTGAAGTGCATCCCACCAAGGTATTTATTTACATATTCTAAGGTAGTCTTAGGGTAAAAGGGTATAATACGCCCCACCGGGGCAAAACGCCCCCCATCATTTTCTAGCGATTCAAGCGCTTTTCTCATGCGTGATCGATTAGAAATCTTAAATATTGAAGAATAATTGCCATCAAGCTGGTCCGTTAGTTGATTGGTACAGAAAAGCAATAAAAATATCAAAAAGTCTGAAATCGAGGCTTTTGGCGTAATATTTTACCTCTTGTAAGCTGACTTCATTGTAAACGAAACTAGTTCTGTTCACTTATGTTATTTTGCTACTTTTATGCAGTTAAACACTTGTTAAACGACCGTCCTAGGATAAGCATGTGGTGGAATTATCCCCTGGGACGTTTTTATCACGGGGCTGGACGTTTTTCTTTTAATGGGGCGTATTGCCCCGTTTGTTTTGAAAAAGCAAATTTTGGAACGTTTTCGAAAAACGTTTTAAAGCTTCCATAGCCGCCCCTCCAAAGACAAAGTTTGCATGCAACACTTCACTGACTTTAGGAACAACGATTTGCAGTGGACAATATATGGATTAAGGCGACAGTTTTAGATATATTGCCATTTCTGCTTAAGGGGGGCATATTATACCTGTTTACCCTAGATGTCAAAACTGGCTGAGCGGCAGGATCAGGATCAGGCACACAGCCAGCGGTGATGCGCGGACCGTCAGCTGACTGGTTGGGTTCGGTTTCGGTTCGGGTGGCTGTGGGTGGTTGTTGGGTAGTGCCGCGCCATTCGGATGGACCGAAACGAATAAATTAGATTGATGGATATAAATATAATAGGGTAAAAGCCCCCTTCTTCGGCCGAGTACCTATATTCATCTCATTTTGTCTCAAATACTAGAGATGTGCGCCGTCGAGATTTATTACTTTACACCGCCGGATGTTTTGATTTTCCAGCACGCCGCCAGCTTAAAACTCATCACGCCGCCGAACTTAGAATTTCCTCAATAATCTTCAGAAAATAATCGATTTAAGTTTAAACGCTCCCAAAATGAATGCATGCCATTCATTGCCTAATAAAAAAAATTCCTTAAACGATCCTGTTGAGATTTTAGTTACTTTTTTAGTCATTTATATATCATCATAAAAAAATCCTAGCAAATATCATATTCTTCACACAAGTTGTATAAAGCATGCAACGGCAGCATGCATGCTTTTCCCCGCGTGACGTCATAACGACGTTCGTTTATAATTCAGATCCCATTGCGGATTTTACCCCGTAAAAGACTCACACCTGAAAAATTTTAAGCAACCAAAATATTGTCACACCGCTTTTCCCATACATTGAGTTTTGCCGCCGCTAAAAAAACACCATTGAACGCACTCTCTCGGTTGGCACAATGAATACATGGTTCATTCAGATGCTAGATGCCATGCAAAGTGACGTGTGAGTATTTATTGTTCCTCTTCGAAGATTTGATCGAAAGTCTATCAACGAATGAAAAATGCAATAATATTGTTACAAAAATATTCTTAAGATTATGGTATACCTACCACATTCAATGCAACAAATTAGCCGCCGCCGTTTAGCTATTTCACCAAGTTTGATAGTACACTCTTAAATCGCGTTCTAGCAATCGCTAGAATGAAACCGACAGACAATTCATATAGGATGTGTGTTCCATCATTACACCGAGAAAAATTTCTACTCAATGACTGAGTTGGCCTTACTCATAAATCGAAAAATCCTTTGTTTTCTTACTCAGTTTCGGCTAAAAGTGGGACAACCCATTGGCAATGGGTTGTCCCACTTTTGACGGAAACTGAGTAAGAATACAAAGGATTTTTCGATTTCTGAGTAAGACCAACTCAGCCACTGAGTAGAAATTTTTCCTTGTGTAGCAATCTCACGCTCCCATATTCATCCTATTCGAAAATAAGCGAGTAGGGTAGTGGAAGTATTTTGGCCCGGGGCATGTATTTTGGCCCACCCTGGGTTTTTTATTACATATATCATATAATCTCTACCAAATCTTGGCAAATGATTATTGGAACTTCCAATAATCATTTACCAAGATTTGGTAGAGATAATTATGATAAATGTAATAAAAATCCAGGGTGGGCCAAAATACATGCCCCGGGCCAAATTACCTCCACTACCCTATCTTCTGGAACAGGCTCGTTGACATTTTCCGGTGGTAAACAGGGTGTACATGATGACTGTGATAATTGTTGGACAACGACGATATAAACAGGTAAAATTACGTTCGGAAATGCCAAAAATTACGTCTGAGGATATTACAAATTTATCTGCTGTGTATATTTTGCATGGAAAATATGTCAAGATTTAAAAAAGGATTACTTGAATATCTATATGATGCCTCAATATTAAATACGGCGATTGTTTTCTAGAATTTATTCTCTGAAACCAAGTAAAATGGTTCTCCTTGGATAGTTGGGGAAGATATTCGGAATTATAAAAAAATCCACAATTGAAATTTTGATCATGCTCATATAAAATATATCCATATTGAGTGGACTTAATTTATCACTTGTGTTTTGTTGAAAGGATACTTTATGGCACGAGAAAGGCACCATCACCGCTAGGTGGATTAATTAGGGTTTTTCATTTGCATCATAACTCATCGGAAGAACTTCAATTATCGAAATATTGACAATTTGAAAAAAATAACTGAGTATGTAACACAGTTCTCCTGATAAGGGTGTATCATTTAAACAAAAAACTTCACCTGGTTTCATTTATTTTGCTCTCTTACAGAAGAGTTTTCAAAATCATGTTTTTTGTCAATTTTGAACCATTTTCAGCATTCAAAAAGTTTTCAGATTCTGCAGCATTCCGCAATCTGGATAAAATTACAATAAAATATTTATTTATTTTTTATTTATTTATTTATTTGATAATTCAACTGATCTTATATGATCTTATTGAATAACTTATTCTAAAGTACAATACAATTATATCAATTTCACATATAACAATCAAAAATTAATCATCAACAACGCGCACGAGATACAATCAATGCAACATATATCACAAAAGCCATCTATATTCGTACAAAGAATCACTTATCACTTAATAAATAACAGTAGAAAATAACGGTACATAAACATCAATTAGCTTTTATCCTTAATCTCGTTAAACACTCATTGGTTTCCATGTCTCATTAAGCCTATTTACAAATTCACGAAATTTTACATTTCTAGGCCATGTCTTAGCGTTCAAAACTGTTTTTTTCCACCGCTTATCGCTTATCCATATCGTCGCAATTTTTCCATTTCGGCACTAATTTTGCTACCTTCAGGCACTCGGGTTCTGAGACGCAAAGAGAATGAGTTACTAAACGAGTGATATCGGTTTCAGTAGCACTACAATCTATATTGGACAAAACAAACGAGAAAGATTCATCATCACAATGTTTTATCGTGCGAGTAGAGACATTGTTTGATGGACTCGGTAATGATACTGGTGTAGAATGCCGCTGTGTTGGAACGGTTGGAACAGATGGAGATATTTGATCGGCTATTTTGGAAATCGCATCGGTAATCTTCGCTACTTGGCATCTCAACTCGTTCCGCTCTGCTGCAACTGAAGATGTCGAACTCAAATGTGCTCTCGGCGAATCAGGAACAGTGTCTCTGGCCTTACAAAATTCAAGCATGCATTCATCGCAAATCCAAATGATGTTGTTGGATAGCGCGCAAAGATCTGACTCACTAAGACCAACACATGATGCATGAAATCTCCTGGCACATCTGCCTTTACAAACGGTGTACAGTCCTTTCATTGTATCGATGCGAGTGATACATTGTTTGCATGTGTTATCCATAGCAGAAACGTTTGAAACACTACGGATCCAAATAAAAATTCACTTCAAAAGTAGCGAGATCGAAATTGACTAATTTCAGCATCTAGATAGCAAAAACGATGAACTAACGAATTGCAACTGTAGAACGGATTAATCACTCGTATTTTTTAACAGCAATACGATTTTTAACAAACTTTTTCACGAAAATTATCAGCAAAACATACGGACGAATGAATGGAAGCGTTCAACCGAATTAGAAGAGTTACAACAGTTACAAATATAAGGCATATCCTTTATGAATCGCCAGAGAACGGGTACCAGAAAGTACCAGACGAAAAAATAAATCATTTTGAAATTTACACCTTTTCGACTAGTTTTTAGTTACAATTTATGTTTAATTTTGATATAACAACTTCGTTTCGACTACTTTTTCGATGAACGGCCACTTATTCTCGGTAGATAGATCATAGCAGAATACAAATCTGGTCTTCTATCTCTTAACAAAATGTGTCAAATGGAAATAATTTAGTAAATTTGGGCAGAAATCTCCATACATCGATAAACGCCTAAATGTATGCAATGCAGTAGTAATCTAAGGTAGCTAGAACTGTTGTGTTCAAAATTTGTTATAAAAAAAATCAAAAACAACTCAAATAAAGAGCTCACTATTTGTAGCATGTAATCATATGTTGATGCACCATTAAGAAAATATTTTCAGATAAATATTGTTTTTTATAGCTAAACTCATTGAATTTTTCACTCAGTACTCCACAAACTTACTTTATGTATAAAGTTGTGTTAAAATGCCATGTTTCAATAGAAAAATTCAAACTGATATATTCCACACGGCTTCTGTCATCATGTCCAAACTCCTAAAATTTCAATCCATGATTAATTTTTGTGTTTTGATGTGTTTTTCAGGGCACTATAAAAGTTACCCCAAAATGAAAATGTGATTCCCAAAATATCTAGAAAAAGGTACAACATTTAAACTCAGTTTAAGGGACCGTTCAAAAATAACGGCCCATATTCCCAAAAACTGTAAAGATAGAACAATTGTTCAACAAGTTTCCCAATTATGACACTCCTTACAACTTTGCTGAAGACATAAACACGTTATCGGTACTTATGAGAGTTCGACTGATATGTGTAATCTAGCTACTTTATCGGCGCTGCAGTCTTGGGGAATCAAAACGGCTGTTTTAGATTTGTCTGAATCTAAAACAGTCGTTTTGATTCCCCAAGACTGCAGCGCCGATAAAGTAGCTAAACACGTTATCTACACTTATAAAAGAATTGAATTTCTCTCACACTTCTAGTTGAATTTCTATGAAACGAGGTGGCCCTTGTTTCCAAACAATATTTTTCTTGGAAATATAATTATTTTTCAGTTCTCTGTTGTTAAATAAAAATGTTCGACGCTTCAAGCGATTTTTGGGGGTGAAAATAAACGTTGTCCTTGGAGAGGTTATAAGAAATCATTTCTAGTCTTTAAGTGGATTAGTATGGCTATTTATGATCCAAAATGCTTCCTCAATATCTAAATTCACAATTTTATCGATAGTACATACATAATACACCATAAAAACGTGTTAAAACTTTTTGGCCATGAATTGGACCCTGTTACTCCAGTGTGCGATGGCTGGTTTATCTCCGAAAAAATATATAATTGAATTTATCGTCTTGATGGTAATCAGCATCCATTGATATTGATGGTGTTCAAAAGTACACTAATAGGACTGATATTGTTCAGTGAATCAAAATTCAACCATCGCGCAACAATAATGACAATGTCGCAACCTGTATTTGTGCGACAATCAATCCAATGCGACATAAGTTTGTCCCATCTTGAAAATAATAGGGTAAACATCGTACACCACGAGTTTAGAGATTTTTAAACCTTACATTGCGATTTTCGAACGGAAACTTTGAGTCGGTAAACACTGCAACTCTGTTGAAGATTTATCATCAAAAAGATTCGATTTTGGGTTGGTAATAATTGATTATTCACGAGTTGAAAAGTACGCAACAAATTCAGCTTCCGTTTTGTCTGCAACAAAAAAAATCGAGATCATGTCATCGTCTGTTTCCAGTAGGGATTAAGAGTAACCGTCGCGCCGTCTTTGTTGCTTGTTTTGTGCCTCTTTTGTCTGACAATTCTCTTTACTGATATTGTTTAGCTCTGTCTACATGTTGAACATAACGTCGGAATATGTGACATCATCAAGTTTTCCTATTCGATAATGGTTAAATCAAGCATGATCAGGATTTAGGAACTCTTCGACTTATTTAGATGGATATATCATAAGTACCTTACTTTGATACCTTGTTGGCTAGTAAAGTTAGTGTGGAGTAAAGTTACTTCCAACGCCGAGCGTATAGTAGAGCACCATCTTCGTCGGTCTTGGGCGATGTTCCTCCAGTTTCCCCAAACGTGTAGGGATCGTAGATCTTCTTCAACCGCGTGGAGCCAGCGAATTCGCGGCCGTCCACGAAGTCGCCTACCTCTACCGAGTTCTCTGCTTAATATTGTTTTAGCTATTATTTCTTCCCGTACTGCGAATGCACTACGTGTCCAGCCCACTGAAGTATTCCGTATTTTATACTTTTCACAATTTTCGCATCTTCGTACACTTGTGATTCATGCGTCTGCGTCACACTCCATTTTCTTGTTTCCCGTTGAGAATTGTCCGCAGCACTTTGCACTCAAAAACTCCAAAAGCTTTTCGGTCTACCTCCTTTAACGTCCACGCTTCGTGACCGTAGAGGGCAACCGGAAGAATTAGCGTCTTATACAGAGCGAATTTCGTTTGCGTTTGCAAGTTACGGGACCTAAGCTGGCTACGCAATCCGTAAAAGGCCCTATTCGCAGCTGCAATACGCCTTTTCACTTCACGGGAAATGTCATTGTCACATGTCACAAGTGTTCCAAGATAAACAAATTCTTCAACAACTTCAAACACTTCCCCATCAATCACTTCCTCAGCACTAACACCACTAGGCCTTCTTCTGTCTCTACCCGCTATCATGTACTTCGTCTGTTTTCACGATTAACTCTATCGTCAAGCCTATCCTCGCTGTCTCTCTCTTCAGAGGAGCATAAGCTTCCTCCACTGCCCTACGATCGATGCCGATGAGATCAATATCGTCGGCAAAACCGAGGAGCATGTGCGACCGTGTTATGATAGAGCCATTCTTCTGCACGCCTGACCTCCTAATCGCTCCTTCGAGTGCAATGTTGAACAATAAATTTGAAAGAGCATCCCCCTGCTTCAATCCATCCAAGGTCACAAACGACGTAGACACTTCGTCATCGATTCGAATACTTGATTTTCATCCATCTAGCGTTGCGCGTATCAGTCTAATTAGTTTCGCCGGAAAACCATGTTCTGACATTATCTGCCAATGTTCATTTCTTTTCACTGAATCGTACGCTGCTTTAAAATAAATGAACTGATGGTGAGTCTGCAAGTTATATTCCCGTAATTTATCTAGGATCATCCGCAGGGTAAACATTTGATCCGTCGTCGATCGGCCCTCACGAAAACCAGCCTGCACAGATAAAAATAATGAGATTTACACGTCATGAAATCTTCATTTTAGTCATGTAAACTAAATGTTATGATGGTTTACATGATATATCATGTAAATTTGTGTTATATGTCATGTAAACACTCAGAGTCATGCTAAATTACATGACATATAATGGAAGTTTACATGACATTTTATGACTTTTACATGATATGTCATGTAAACTTTTGTGATATCCCAAACATGTGCATTATATGTCACAGAAATTTACACTCTTTTTTCGATCTGTGTGGTATTCGCCGACGAAGGACTCCGCAAGAGGTCGCAGTCTGTGGAACAGGATACACGACAGTATCTTTTACGCCGAATTTAAAAGGGTAATCCCTCTGTAATTGGCACACTCCAGTCTGTGCCCTTTCTTGTAGACTGGGGGGGGGGGGGGGGGGTTCTTTTTAACCTCATCTAGTGTTGGTGGTTCCACTACTAGACTGTCATCCATTATGTTAATCCTGTTCCTGGGTGCTCCTTCGCTGATACCATTCAACAAATCTTCGAAGTGCTCCTTCCACCTGGCTGCCACCATTGTTTTGTCTGTCAGCAAAATTCCTTCCCGGTCATTGAACATGGCGGGCACTGGCGCAGTATTGTGCCGCACGCCATTGACAGTTGCATAAAACCTCCGCATATCGTTCCTGTCCATACTTTCCTGCGCTTCAGCAATAACACTCTCTTCATGTTGCCGTTTTTTTTCTGCGGTGGATTCGTTTCTCTTCTGCTCTTGCAACCCTGTACCGCTCTCTGTCCTGCCGGGTACCGGCCACTAGCATTCGACTTCTGGCGGCATTCTTTTCGTTCGTCACTCGTTGGCAGTCCTCGTCAAACCAACCATTACGTTGCGTCACTGAGCGGTACCTATCACCTCTTGCGCTGCTGTTGTCACTGCTTCGTGGATAACTCCCCATAAGCTGTTGACATCTCCAGATCCGTTGGTCTCTCCTATCCTCTCGTCTAGCTTCTGATGGTACTGTGCAGCAACCCCTTCGGCTGACAAGCGATGGATATTGAAACGCATCGTCCTGTTGTTTCTTGAACTCGTGACGCTGGATAATCCCGCCCGAATTTTTGCGGCTACAAAATATTGATCCAAGTCAATGTTCGGGCCTCTGTAGGACCTCACACCTATGACGTCCGAAAAATGTCGCCCGTCGACCAGCACGTGGTCTATCTGGGAGCAAGTGTCACCACTCGGGTGTCACCAGGTGTGTTTTCGGATATTCTTACGTGTGAAGTAGGTACTGCTGATTGCCATCCCTCTAGCAGCAGCGAATGTCACAAGGCGCAGATCATTATCGTTGGTAACAGAACGAAGGCTTTCCGTTCCAATGACAGGCCGAAAGAATCTTTCTCTGCCGATCTGCGCATTTGCATCTCCGATGACTATTTTGACATCTTCTTTTGGGCACTCTCCGTAGCCTTATCAAGGCTCTCATAGAACTCATCCTTCATGTCATCGGGTTTGTCGTTCGTTGGCGCATAGATGCTGATCAGGCTGTAGTTGAAGAACTTGCCCTTCATCCTCAACACACAGATTCGGTCGCTTATCGGCTTCCACCGACTAACTCGCTTCATCTGCTTCCGGATCACTATAAAGCCAACTCCGCGTTCTGCCTTATCATAAGTATTGCACTTATAACGAGAAAGACATTATCACCACTGGGTGGATTAATCTGGGTTTTTATTTACAATATTGATTCTGAATAGCTCTTCCTCTTTTTATGCAGGGCATGAAAATAACCTGCATTAAAAGAGGTTTTAGTGTAATCTTCTGTGTTCAGAGTGGCGCCTGCTACGTCAGGTTGCAGGTTAATGTGGGGATGGAGAGAGAAGTGATGATATCAATCACTTGTTGCGATCAGACCGTGGAGTTCACTGCATCTGCACATGAAGCATATAGCGGAGTGTTGATGGGAACTATTTATTTCTGACATAGGTGTTCACGCATTGTAGAGGCCCCTGATCCTCTGCATATGAATCAGAAGCGGTAGCCACAGACCACAAAGCTCGTTTGTAATTGCAAAAGACATTGATGTAGAAATTTCCAGATGATACACATAAAATATGCCCGAAAAATGCTGCGTTCCAAAGGAATTGCCGAAGAAATTTCCAAAGAAATTGGCGAATAAATTCCCAAAAGCTTCTTCTTCTTCTTCTTTATGGCTCTACGTCCCCACTGGGACTTGACCTGCCTCGCTTCAACTTAGTGTTCTTTGAGCATTTCCACAGTTATTAATTGAAGGGCTTCCTTTGCCTGCCATTGCATAAATTTGTATATTGTGAGGCAAGCACAATGATACACTATGCCCAGGGAGTCGAGAAAATTTGCCCTACCGGAACGGGAATCGAACCCGCCGTCTCCGGATTCATAGCCTTAACCACTAGGCTAACTGACCCAAATTCCCAAAAGCATTGCCGATTTAATAACTGAAGGCAATATCGAAGAAATTCTCAAAAGGTTTGCCGGGGAATTTCTAGATGAATCCCATAGAGTGAAATAGTCAAAATAATTGCTAATAAAATTACCATGAGAATTACTGAGGCAAGAAAAAATGTTTGAGAAATTCTCAAAATGATTGGCATAAAACTATCGCAAAAACTTCTGTAGAGTTTGCTATTGAAATTGCTAAAACAAATGCAGTTACCTTCCTGGAGGAATTGTTCAAGTTTTTTTTTTCTAAATGAACTACTGATGAAATTTCAAAAGTATGAGCCGAAAGGTTTGAGCAAATTTAAAAGATATTTCCAAATCTAAAGAAATTGACGAAAACAATTCAAAAAATCATTGTCCTAATATTCCAATGGCGTTCCTGGGGGATTTCACAAAGATGAAGTAATTCTCAAATAGGGTGTGGGCTCTTGTATTGAATCCTCTAAGCTATCAAAAACTAACTTTTGTGGCTGTTTAGAAGGGTTACGTACAAAAGGCTGAATCACATAAGGCTGAATGATCAAAAGGCTGAAACACATAAGGCTGAATGATCAAAAGGCTGAAAGCATCAAAAGGCTGAAAGATATCAAAAGGCTGAAAGATATCAACATGTTGAAAAGTTTTGAAAGTTGTAGAGAATCGAATGAAATTTTGGACATTTATGGCTAATCTATTGGTCTTTGATAAACATTTGACTCGACTTGAAAATGATCATAGGAAACAAAAGAATCTTTGCTCGAAAGTACATTTGGTCAAACTATCATATGATCAAAACCCATTTTACGGAAGAGGCAGTATATAACATTCAATCGATTCGACTATTCATCGAATGGACATCTGGTCACGTGAGCTAACTTTAACTGATGAAAAGACATTCAAGTGGAACATAATCTTATGGATTTCGGTATCATAATGTCTATGTTATTGTACTTTCTTCAGTATCATATCGGCCAATACCCCACTAATACTAAACTATTTTAGCTCAAATTGACAAAGGATTTCGCCAACAATTTATTTCCACTCGTTTGAAGTATTATGTGTGTCAACTCGGAAACTAGGTTGAATGAGTCTTAGGGCCGATTTCTTCACCCTGGCTTAAGCGTTAAACCAGGTTTAACTATATGAGTAAGCCTGGCTTACCGGTTAAGCCGGGGTGAAGAAATCGACCCTTAGATGTAAACAATTGTTCGGGTAATAAGCGGTAGTTGAGGCAAAAATTATTGTACCTAACTGTTGCTCAAAAATGTTTGAACTTTGTTCAGTTCTATGTAAATTTATAACGCGTGCGAGCTCTAAATTGAACACTAGCGAAATCCGCGAAACTGAAATGGCCATACATCCACCATGTTTCCACAGATTTCAAACATTTTGAGCTCATTACATTCAGAAATTATTCTGCTGTTGAAACCATATCTGAGCGTACCAGTCCGGTCAACATGGGTTTTGGAAAATCCGGATTTCCAATCATATGATTTAATACAATACAGTAACGGAGTTATTGGCATAAATTATCGAAAATCATAAAATTGCCTGAACCAATAGAATCTGATCGTCGGTCCATCAGTTGGCCATTCCTGATTAAGTTTCTCAAGGAACTCCGGGTGACTAAACAGGTTTATTAGCATCACATATCGACAGAAACTATTTCCCCCAATGTTGTGCGCATAAGAATTCAGAACCGAATTGCAGCACTGCAGTGTGAACGCGTTCAATTTGCATTGAAATTCATACTCGGCACACTGCGATCAAATATATTTGAACATGCAAATTGAACGCGGCATAAACTGGAAAGGACTGAACCCGTAGCATGCTGACTAACATGTTACCCTGGTATCTGTGATACTAAAATGGTCATATTTGCGCTAGAAAATGGCAATCTTTTGGGCTAATTCAATCTCCTTTTATTGAAGAGTGAACCAGTCCGACCGTGTGTGTTTCGAAAAATCTAAATTCCTGGAGCTGTATTTCAATATCCGAGACCACAATGTCGTACCAAAGGATCTATGATGCATTTCCCTGTGACATAACATAATAACGTCCAAACATGTAGATGCGGCACAAGGTTCTAGTCCTAGGAAAGAAGACACATAGGATTTAATGATGAAGATAAGCGCATGTGAACTCAGAGTCGAATGGGAAGCGAGCAGGCGCTCTTAAGCAGCAAAAGCTCTGACAGGCAAGTTCAATGCTTTGTCGACCAAAAAATTTAAAGTGTTCAGTTCATTTTTGGCTCACGTTCTGTTCGAATACAATACTGCTTGAAAGAATAGCCTATTTTATGAGAAGGAGAAACATCTGGTAAAAAGTTAGCAGCTTCAACACCTGAACTTAAATTATGGTTCTTCAACATTTTAAAAGAAGGAAAACCTTTGATAATAAAAAGATGCAGCTATAACATTCAAACACAGTAAGAACAGCCTATGTTCAAAAGAAGGGGAAATCTCCGATGAATCGTTTTTAAGGAATATGAGCACGCAGAAGCTCGCTGCATTTTACACATTGGTAAGAACGCCAACACTAAATATATGCAAATACCTCAAAAGAACAGCCTATTTTCAATAGAAGGAAAAATCACTCACGGGAGAGTTATTAGTATGCAGATATTATCATCAAACCTTTCCGCTTGGTCGTTATACTGTACTATTTGCGGTCACAATACTTACTCTTCCATCAGAGATTTTTCCCGCTTTTTTAGAAAGGCTGTTCTTTCGAGGTAAATGCATAGATCATAATTTAATCATTCAACTAGGCTGCCTAGTAAACCTCCTTAGCATTAAAATCATTATATCCCATTCGCCTTAGTGGCATTTGAGGCCTGATATCCTTCGGCATAATGACACAGCACCAACGGGAACGACATTTCGGCAAATGCCACTCCGGGGAATAGTATATAATATAATACCTTGTGTAATACCATCTTTTAAATCATTAAACCCTCAGCTCATATTCTATAGAGTTCATTATTATGCATATTTCAAGTTTTGGAAATTGCCATGTTTTCAGCCTTTTGTTATTTCAGCCTTTTGTAATTTCAGCCTTTTGTTACATATCCATAGTTTCAGCCTTTTGTATTCAGCCTTATGTGCATTCAGCCTTTTGAAATTCAGCCTTATGTTACCATCCCGTTTAGAAATGTTACCTCAATGCAATCCCGTGCACAAGGGAGGGATTTTAGGGGCTAAACTCCTCCCATTGCCGATGTTCAATACAAATCTTACGCACCATACAAAAAAGTTTGGGTCATCATAGAAAAAATCTTACAAGGGGTTGAGGGGGTGTCGAAGAATCGAAAAATTCCCTTACGTAATTAATGGACAACCCCAAAGCAGAATAGACAACTCGTACTAGATAGATATAACAATAATCTCAGATCAAACAGAACAACACCTCGTGGCATTTGTTTGTGCCTCTACTGTCAACGCCGTCGCCATAGGCTGCATTCATCCAGTAATTAACCTGTGCAGCGAAGTTAACACATTTTTACGATCTCATTCAAGGACGCTCGTTACCATCTCCGCTGCCGCCGCCGAATGGGACCGAGAACCATTAATAACAACACCCAGCACCAAACTTGGCGGAATGCATCCGCGTTCGCCCATCCATCCCAAACCAACCCATCGGTCGGCAGTATGGATGCAAGGTTGTTAGAGTGGACCAAGTTTATCCGAAAAATTACTGATATTATCAATCACGTCCTTCTTTCAGACAGAACCCATACATTGTATGCGAAAAGTTGGTCAAATATTTGGATAAAGGTTTGACATTAGGTAATGCGGGGAAACGTTACTCGCTTAACAATTATACAGTTAGCTATTTTGTTTTATCTTTATTTCTGTGATTTTCTGGCCTAGTCCTAAAGGGTTTATCGAATCAAAATCTCATACAGCATACAACCATAACCAGAACTTAGCAAACGTTTAAATAAATCGTTACAATTTATTAAGTAGAAATGTAAACGGAAAGCATTTGTATAGTTTTCAAACTTGTTCAACTCATGTAAATAATGATAACGTTCATGTAAGTGATAATATTAAGATTTGACATTACAAATTTTATTCATTTGGAGCCACTCTAACTCCCATGGCTGCTGATGATGATGCAGCGCAGAGTTGGGAATTTGCTTACGGCAGCTCGACAGGCATTAAGTTAACATTTGCATGATTTCCAAACCGAAATGAAACCATTACAATTCCCTGTCTCCGACACATTACCTACGACACAGTTCATGTGAGCTGATGGCAGAAAACGAACGCCGCCGTGGCGCTCTAGCTCTTGACTGGGTTGCAGATGTACCAAGTCATGGCCATCGCAAACTGGCATCTGTCACAACCCGCCGCCCACCCGCCCGCACTGCACTGGACGCTGTTCCTCCGATGCATCGCGCTCCATTGATTGCATACAACACGACGGCGATGGCAAGCAAATAACCCTTCGCACAGGAAAGGTCAAGAACCGCCAATGATGTGTTAATACTAGCTGCGATCATAATTTACACCAGTGAGGGAAATAAATTTCCGAAAGATCTCTCAACACAAAACGACTCCGCGGAGAGAAGACGGTCCGGGCTAAGAAATGCAGGGTAATTAAAAACTATGAACTGAAATATGGCAAAGTGCATGCGTGCCTTCGCTAGTGAACTTCTACAACTCCTATGAGACAGTCATCTCCACACGGGTGACAACGTGCCGTCAACGTCTTCTTCGGTTGCCGGTGGCAGGCAGCGCGCGGGTTTCGTCGTCAGTCCTCTTGCAAGACTCACCGCAGAGATGATGAGAAACGGATGTTTGTGCAGCGGATTTGACACACGACAGATGAAACATTGCCGATTTTCAGTGCGCCTTTGAGCGACATGCTGAAACACTTCTTGCGGCCCTGAACAACAAACAAATAATGTCGTGCACTGGATTTGACTGCTGCGCTGCTGCTGTAGGAGACTGAAGGAGTTGAACGAACACGGTCGTCATATGTGTGTATCCACCTAGGCACCGCACAAAGCGAATGATCGCTTCATTACCCATGTCATCAGTGCCACCCAAGAGCGAGGGCCTCGGGAGCTGATTTATTGGGTGCCATTCACCGAGATTAGTGAAACTATTGGGATAGGAGCCAATGGTGGTGCATAAGATTTTGTACGATTTGCTTTAGTTATCTGGAATGTTGTAATTGATACCCAGATGCAAAGAAGTGTAAGTGAGCTACCTTGAGCAAGAAAAGGGAGCATTGATGAAAAACTTTAAGCCTCATTTACTCGAAAGCAAATTTCTGTCATTTACACACTTCGCTTCAAACCTCCTCAATTTACTTTTGTCAATTGTTGCATAATATGCTTATTAATTGTGGATTCGTAGATACTTTCAATGAAATTTAACTAAAGCTTTATTTCATAACTTTTTGAAGCAGAGCAGGCTCTGATTGTAGGGGCCGTGTTCATCTTGATCCAACTAATCTAATCGCTTTCAGTTAATCATATCACGCATCAAATGAGAAGCGATTGCCAGGGATGGAAAATGGTGAAGATTGCAGCTCATCTACTCAACTAACAAGCCTATTAGCTAACAAGACTATCCGTGAACAACGTGATGTGCTGAAAATGTCATTTCAACATATCTAAATTCAACCACCCACAGCTCATTTTAGAAGCTGAACCTGAGAATATGGTATATGAAAAACTTGTGCGGCCCACTCCCACTCTACAAGAAAGTCACAGCAAAACCGCTCTTTTTGTATACTTAAGGAAAATGTCATGGACCTTTGAAAAATACCAATTGATGTTCACGGTGACAATCGACTAAGTATTCAGTAAGATCAGTTCACTGGAACTAGTGATTAGAATTGTCAATGTTTCAAGGGTAATGATGATTAAAGAGATGTAAGATAGCACAATAAACGAATTCATTCCCTAATTAGATTCACTTGATTACTGAAATGGATTTCAAAGTGGTAAAGAAGCTTCAGGAGGGCGAATGGCTAGATCATGTGGGGATTCAAGGGATTTTCAAGGATGAGGGGATGTCCAAGGTTCCTGAGGTATTACAAGACTTTTCAATGCATTTGAGAGTGTTCAAGAAGGATTCACAGGGGTTTAAGGGGACTTTTTAAGCTTTTGTAAGATAATTCAGGGTGTAACAATGTTTTTCAAAGGCACTTCAGGGGGGCTTTCTAGGCTCTTGGATTTCAGGTAAATTTCACGAAGGTTTCAGTGAGGTTTTAGGGGGCCTTCAAATTCAGGGGGTTTCAGGAGGTTTCAGGAGGTTTCAGATGCATTTCAAGGTGTTTCAGTGCGTTTCAGGCAGAAGAGCTCAACAGGTTCACAAGCGAGTTTCACGGGAGTTTCAGAGGCGTTCCAAGGCGTTTTAGAGGTGTTTTCAGGGGCCCCATAGGCTCTCAGGTGAGCCTCAAAGGAAGAGGGTTATTCTGAGGCGTTTTTGAGTCCCACTAAGCGTTCCATAAGCGTTTCAAGGCGTTTTAGCATTAGCATTAGCATTAAGCGAGTCGCACAAATTCGTAGGTGGTACAGTCCTAGACAGCTGTTATGAGGGTTGCCTCCTTCCCGTCTGAACCAAAGCACAAAGATTTGGGACTAATCTCTGACTCATAGACAAGACTGACGCAATCCTCCAATCGAGCACTATCCTGGCCACGTCCTTGCGACTGCTGAGGAATGAGAAAGGATGGTTAGTTTTGGACACCTATGAAAAATGTAGACAACTCTACGATCTCTCAGGCCTAGGTGTCACGGGAATTTGGGTGTTGTTAGTGGAAGGGTAAACTCCAAAGGATACGCTTGGTCAACGTTCAGGCACACCATTGTTAGACTGCTTCGAATCAGTTGTCTGCCCAATTCATCCTGGTTTACTCGTCATCTTGTTGGCATTTGGTTGAATTACTAGATTTTTCGGTTGATGATCTGAAATATAAAATAATATTAACATCGTACGTCAAATAAGCTACATATTAGTGATACGCTCACCACAGTTACATATTTTTAAAATATTATTTATATCGTACGATACATTTACCTGAATCCTGCTGAAATAAAATGTTAATTAGCAGTACATTGAAACACAAATACTACAAAACACAAGGAAAAGAGCATCAAACTTTATCCTTGGAATATTTAAAAATGCAATAAATATCAAGATCGAAATTTGATTTGGTAGATCTCACACCGCAACGCACTATTCTAAGGTGATCTACTCACGTTACGGGGTTTCCATAAGCGTTTCACGGCGTTACAAGACATTTTAAGGTGTTTAAGGGCTTTTTAGGGGGTTTTAAAAGGGTTTTAATGCTTCACAGGCTCTTAGGGGATTCTACGGGGAATTCAAGGGTTTCAAGACGTTGCAAGAAGGCGTTTCATGTGGTTTCAGAAGGGCTTCAAGAGGATTAATAGACTCTCAGGTAAATTTCAAGGGGATTATTTACAGGGCGATTTATAGGTGGTTCAAGGAGTTCAATTTTTCAGGACGTGCTCCAATTTGAATCTAAAACAGCACCACGCTCGCCTTGTAAACGGCGTGTGACGTTTTTCGAAAGTGTTGTACTGTTTACAACGGCGCGCGTCCTGAAGGGTAGATAACGATTGCTTTATGTATCATGAAGATTCTCATACGGACATTTAAAACACCACACCTTACCTGTTTCTGTTGTGCACATGGATGTCAAAGCATTTTCAACAGTGTAATTTCCACATGGCTTGGTCAGCCAAAGCAAAATCAAGAAATTGACATTTGCTCTTTTTAAGTTTACTCTTGAAAAAGGCCAAATAAATTAGGCTGAAACGTCGGGCAATGCCAATTTAAAAATAAGGAGGCGTTGTCAATTTAATCGTTTGGATTTCCTAGAATGCGAAAGCTTAAACCTCCAAAACATAGAATTTCCAGTCGAAAATCTTCAGCAAATCCAGAGACTCCTTCAGAGATTTCTTCAGGACGCGAGAACGTCCTCCAAGGATTCTCTAGAGATTCCACGCAGAATTCATCCATAAACTATTCCATTTCTCCAGAGATTTCACAAAGAATCCCTTCAGAATTCCATACTTAGTCTCCTCACGGGATTATCAGAACTTCTCCCGGAACTTCGCGTAGGATTCTTAGCAGGATTCCTCTCGAGATTGCTCCATAGTTTCTTCCTGGGATTCTTCTAGAAATTCTCGCAAGATTCTTCCAGGGATTCCTTCCGCAAGTCTCCCAGGGGTTCTTTCAAATATTATTTTTTTCCATATTCCTCCTGAGGTTTGTACAGATTTTCTCAGAGAGATTTATCCAGCGATTTCTTCAGGTATTTAGCGAATTTCCTTCGAAGAATTTCTCCATGGACATCGTCGAAAATTTCTCCAAGGATTTCTCCAAGTTTTTTTTTTATTTTATAGTTTTTCGGCTACGCAATCTTTATTAAACCAACGACGTTCGACCAAGTGTCGAAACGTTGGGTTAATATATAACGTCGTTGGTTTAATAAAGACTGCGTAGCCGTAAAACTATAAATTAAACCCTACAGTCGATCAATTACCAGTTTTTTTTTTTATTAAAAGACATCGTCAAGGATTCCTTAAGGATTCCTCTAGGTAGACTCCAACTAGAATTCCTTTCGAGATGTATCCAGGTTTATTGATTGATTTATCTTTATTAAAGAGACTTTTAGCCCTTGTTGTATCCAGATATTGCTCCTTCTCGATACGTCCTGAGATTCCTTCAGAGTTTGTTCAGGGACTTTGGTCAAAACCGCTTTCAGGATTCTTCCTGGAATTTCTCCTGAAGTTGGTCAAGATGCTCCTCCTAGTGTTTTCTCAGAAAAATGGATTATTTATCGATTTTTTCCAAAATTCCTCCCAGAAGTTCTCTTGGAATTTCCTCCGGAATTCTTTCATACTTACTTTAGTTTTCCACGGATTCATCCCGAGATTTCTTTATAAGTTTCAACACATATTCATTTCGGAGTTCTTCCTGGAGATTATCTAGGGATTACATTTGTTTAATTTTCATGTACAGTATGCGGCAGGAAAAAAATCGAAAGTGTTTTTCAACTTCAAACTTCATTTTCGTGCATTTGACGTTAACCAATCTATGTTTCAACGTTCCGATCTCTAATAGGCTAGTTTTCTGAAAAGTAAATTAAAAATTTTCCCATTTTGGGCACTATCCTTTACAGGGCGGCGCCTGAAGCTGAAGACAATCAGAATTTTCAAACCGCAGATAAGTACACTGGTCGCTAAATTTCGTATCTTTTTTTTTTATTTTTTATTTTTGTGTATTTTAACTTAAATGCTAATTCTACGCTCAAATTTCGTATCTGATAAAACAAAATTATTGATTTTCTCTACAATATCATCAAATATATGTACTTATTTCATCTAGTATGTGTAACTACAATGCTCTGGATCAGTGTGGTCTGGTTGTTTATCGAATTTAAGCTAATTTATCTACTGTTATAGTCATTTTGTTTAATGACCATTGGGCTCGCGGTTTATTGATACCCGCTTATTAGGCTTACATTATCACATGTTAAACATCAAATATGTTTATTTTTATTTTGCAGTGCTAGAATATAGACATTGACTGATACACTGTCATGAAAAAATAGTCATATATATCCCATATTTAGCGTGTGATAGTGCCTTGAACTTTTCGCATTTTTTCCTGCCGCACCCTGTAGGGTAGCGAGCCACTTGGCGAGTGGCCGGTATTCTAGACACAAAATTATAAATCATAGCTTTGTGCATCAACTGAACTGTTTGTTGATAGAAGCGTTTTTAAACATTTTAATGTACTAAAGCTGTTATTAATCTTTAGTAAAATTATCAAATATTAATAAAATGCCAAATTTTTCAATTACTACGACAGTTTATGATGGACGCTTATGCTATCAACATCTATTATGAAATAATAACTTATTATGAATAACTAGCTGTCCCGAAAAACGTTGTATTGCCATTTGTGGTGATTTGACATCTGTTGGGTTCATTGCAGCACGGCACTCTAGACCGGTTTCATTGCGATCGTGTTAATTTTCTTCCCAGCTTATGCAAAATTTGGCAATTTCACATTTTTTCTACATTTTGAGTTGATTTTCATAACTTTTTGTACATATAAACAGAGCCACCATGAATGTTAATCGACCCGTGCAAGAGTCATGCCGATCGGATCATCCGTTCGTGAGTTTGTTGCCTCAAAGGAACTTCAAACTTATTTATATGTATACAAATAACTTGTGAAAAACACATAATACAGATACATGTGCTTGCTGAACAAGAATCCCAAAAAGGTCTTGTTCATTTTTTTCGTAAAGGAATTACTACTAGTCGAATAGAAATCTTATTAAACTCTTGAAAAATGTTTTAAATTATCATTGTTTAAACCACTACGAGAGGTTGAACATTGGCTACTTGTAACGTTTTGACGTTTTTACTCTATTTAAGCAGAATAAAGTTTTGAATTCGGTTAAATTAAATTATTATTTTATTTGAAAATTTCGATTTTGATTTTAATGTTCGGTTTTTATACAATTTATAATTGGATTCATGATCATTTTAGTTAGTTTGTAGTTTTTGACGTTTTTATCTTTTCAAGTAAAATCCAATTGGAATTTGTTTTACTTTGAATTGGAACATTTGAGAATATCGTTCGTCAGATGCACTTGCGGATTACTTCCACCAAATTTCCTCATACCAGCATTACCCGGACAGTTTCCGAGTAAGCCATCCATCTCCAGATGAAGCCATACGACGGTTCGTGGTACCTTTAGAAAATGGGCAAAACTTCAACCTTCCGTTTAGCCTCTCCGAACTCGAATACGCCCTCAAAAAGGCAAAAGGGAAATCAGCTGGACCTGATGACATTGGGTATCCGATGTTGAAAAACTTACCCTTAAATGGCAGGATCGCCCTCCTCGATATGCTCGACCAGCAATGGACCTCCGGAACACTCCCAGAAGCTTGGAAGCATAGTTACATGATAGCCATCCCTAAAAATACTGGACCAGCCTCCGATGCCAGTAGCTATCGTCCCATTGCCCTCACGAGTTGCGTCGTGAAGGTGATGGAACGAATCGTTAATCGTCGCCTAGTAGATTTTCTGGAAAATAATCAGCTGTTGGACAACAGGCAGCACGCGTTCCGTCCAGGCTTCGGAACAGGAACGTATCTGGCATCCCTCGGTCAGATCCTGGACGAGACTTTAAAGGAAGGTGAACATGTCGAACTAGCATCTCTAGATCTCGCAAAGGCCTACAATCGGACTTGGACTCCTGGTGTTCTCCAAAAGCTGGCAAGCTGGGGAATTACTGGTAACATGCTGGCGTTCGTCCGGAACTTCCTGGAAGGACGAACCTTTCAAGTTATCATAGGAAATCATCGCTCGAAATCTGTGCAAGAAGAAACAGGCGTGCCACAGGGATCCGTCTTGGCAGTCACCCTGTTTCTTGTAGCTATGAGTGGAGTATTTATGGTACTACCGAAGGGAGTTTTCATTCTGGTATATGCAGACGACATTCTCCTACTAGTGAGAGGAAAACATCCGAAAAGTATTCGGCGCAAGCTCCAGGCGGCCGTCTCTGCTGTCGTCAAATGGGCAACTGATGTCGGTTTCGAGATGGCGGCGGACAAATGCGTTCGCGTCCACGTGTGTCACTCCAGACATCGCCCCCCTGGTAATATCAATATCCGCAACACCCCAATACCAACTCGAAACTTCGTCAAAATTCTTGGTGTCACTATAGATAGGAACCTCTCCTTTCATGCCCATTTCTCAGCGGTTAAATCCGCATGTAAGACCAGAATCGGTATGATTCGAAGTATCTCGAGTAAACGTACCCGAAGCGAAAGGACCACCCGCAAACGAGTAGCTGACGCAGTTGTCAATAGCAGACTGTTCTATGGCATAGAGATCTCTAGCAGATCCTTTGACGACCTTGTCAAGACCCTGTCGCCAATATATAACAATTGCGTTCGTGTACTCTCCGGTCTTCTTCCTTCCACCCCTGCAGACTCCGCATGCGTTGAGGCTGGTATCCTTCCCTTCCGGTACAAAGCAACCATGACATTGTGTTGTCGCGCAATTAGCTACCTGGAAAGGACCAGTGGGAGAGAGCAGGACTGTTTCCTCACGGAACAGGCAAACCGTGCCCTCAGCGAGCTGGCCAATGTCAGGCTCCCCCTGGTGGCTGAAGTTCACCATGTTGGACCGAGAAGCTGGCAGGCCAAAGCACCAGCCGTAGACAGAACGATCAAAAACCAGTTTCGCAGAAACGCCAATCCCGCAGCCGTCCAGGGCTGCTTTCTCGAACGATTATCTGAAGCTTATTCGAATGCTGACATCTTCTATACAGATGGATCCAAACTGGCAAATCGCGTTGGAGTCGGGGTTTTTGGCCCTGACACAGAGATATTTTTCCGTTTACCTAACCAATGCACCGTCTTCTCCGCTGAAGCAGCAGCAATATTTCTTGCAGCAAAAAAATTGACTGATCGGACTAAGTTGATTGTCAGTGACTCAGCCAGTGCGATTGAAGCTATCTGCTCCGAAACGAATAAACACCCTTTTATCCAAGCAGCTCAGAATATCCTTATGGATGCGACAAACCAATCGACACTGATGTGGGTCCCCGGCCATTGTGGTATTTTAGGCAACTAGCGGGCTGATAGACTGGCTGCCATGGGTCGCCAAGAAGCTCTTCTATCGCCCAAAGTTCCTGGTGACGATGCCAAAACCTGGATCAAAGCGGTCATCAAAAGCACCTGGGCTTTGGAGTGGGACAGAGGCCGATCTCAGTTTTTGAGAAGTATAAAAGCCGATACAGCCCCCTGGACTGATACACCTTCCTGGCGGGAGCAGAAAGTTCTTTCTAGACTCCGAACTGGACACTCGCGACTGTCGTACAACATGAGCGGAGGCGGCAGCTTCCGGAAATCATGCGACCTTTGCAAGGTTCACAATACGGTGGCGCACATAATCAACAATTGCCCGAAATATGAACTACTACGTAGACAGCACGATATCACATCGACCAGCCGGGCTCTGCAAAATGATTCTGTCTATGAGAGAACTCTCATCAACTTTCTTCGAGAAGCCAGTCTTTTCACGGAGATCTGATGTTATCATCACACTTTTCATTGACCTACAAAAGGATTGGACTTGATGTGAAGTTTTTCCCCGGACGACAACTGGAGTTATAATTTCGACCCACGCTACGAAAATGGAACTGATTGGAAATAAGATCTGGATGACCCCCCCTCCCCCCCCCCCCCTGAAGATAATGACTACCACTGCGAACCACGGACACGAAAAAGATACAATGAGACAGTTTGACAGCCTAACTTTTAATATAAATAAATATCTGTAATTGCAGTAGTTACGGGCTGGTTGTGTCCTTAAGGCACCTCCAGTGATTTTTTCGTCAATTTCAGAGATGAGCCAGCCTAGGGCTGCAAATCTCTTAAATAAAGATAATAATAATAATAATAATAATATCGTTCGTGTTTGGTTCGTGTCCTGACTAAGTTATGTAACGTGAATATGAGTAAGTAGCTATATAATAAGATATTTTGATGGCGCGGAATATTCTTCGCGGCCATGTGAAATTTCTTGGCGCGATTTTAGATAATTGCGAATTGATTGCATTGAAGTGAGTTTTGAAAAGAGGCATAGTGTCTTGTACGAAGCGCAACTTCGACTCGTCCAGTTTCGTTTTTTCGTCCAGTTTTTTAATTCGTCTGTTTAGTTTAGTTTGATTTCAAGTTATGAAATTCAAATAACTCAACGTACATATGTACAGATGGGTAAATTATTGGTTAAATTGGGAAAAAATCCACAGCTCAGGTGAGATTTGAACTCACGACCCTTATTCGCTAGACAAGTGCTTTTACCAACTAAGCTACCGAGCCAATTAATGACCCGGCAACTTAGTTGTCATAAGGTTCAATTCTAATCTCATCGATCTATATCATCTTCCCCTAAATTTGCACTTCAAGTGAGTTGATTTCAAGGTAAAATGTCTAGTGAGTGAGTTTTATTGTGAGTTGTGTTAAACGTTATATTTGTGTTTCTTTTTCTGTCAGTAGTGGACCGAGGTCCATATAAATTCCGTGAATTCTGCTGAATTGTATTATTTGAAGATTACGAAAAAAGGTAATTGTAGATTATTGAAGAATTTAGAATGTTTAATTTATTGTGATTTCGCGTTGGACATTCCAGCGCTGTGGCGCTTTTTTCGTACGGCTGGTTTTGTGCGTTTCTTCGGCGAAGCAATTGCCGAATTGGAGATCCGTTGGCGCAGCAAATCGCCATTTCCGTCCGTGAACCCGTGTGCCCAGCAAAGGCCCGCCTCGAGTAGGTAGCTAATCGGAGGCGCGAGTGTAATCGCTAGACCATCAGCGAATTCTCCCGTCGGTCGTCAATTGCCGAAGGTAAGGTCCGATACGTTATTCTCCGTGGACCAGAGAACGAGAGTCGGTTCGCGTGCCGCGTATCGCAAATTGCACGCCGTGAACCAGATCCGATTCGAGAGAATAGGAGGCGTAACATTCCCCGCTCGGCCTAGTAGGAATCTAAGTACGCGAAGCCGGGTCGTTGGGCTCTGTTGCATCCCAACCCAATTGTCTGATGAGTGTCGTCCCGGGAATAAACGGCATCCGCCGTACGCTCTCGTGAAACCGGAAGCTTCCGTCCAGCCGCCACCCTCTCCGCACCGTTCTTCGGCCATATGCACACGGATCAAGTAGTCGTCGCCGGACACAACGATGATCGCCTACAAACTGTCGTCATCACCGAGGACTGCCGTCTACTTCGAGTTCGTCAAGTAAAAAACTGCGCAGGTACGTCGTTTTTTGTGTTCATGGCCATGAATGTTTTTACTTGCCCGTACGTTTCGTCACTTTGTCCAACCCGAATGAATGTTAGTAGTTCCATTTAAATAAATTGTGATATTTTAAAGTTTTAAATATGTTTGAATTCCATTACGTTTAACTCAGTTTTTTTTAAATAAAATCACTCACTTGTTTATCATGTTTATTTCGTTTAGTTTGATTGTTTTACTTCAGTTTTCCCTAAGTTTTAGTAGCATTTGTTAGAGTTTGAGATTGGGTTTCGTTCTTTTAAGAAGTTTTGCCTATTTCCATGAGCCGTTCTACTTCCCCTGAGAAGAAAAGTCTTTTTATAAGTCGGGCAAATCCAAACACGACCGGTGGTCTCTCTTTGAGAGTGGCGCTTAAGAAACCGTGCTTTGATCAATTCTCAAGAATAGTTTGCGAACGGTTACAACTTTTTCGATTGAAAAAGCTTTTGTAAAGATTTCCCCCTGGATTTCCGTTTTTTTTTAATTTCTACAGAAATCAATTATATTAAGCTTCACTACTACTCCATATTTGTAAATTCCTGCTTCAACTGTAACAGAGTTTTCGTATCTTCATCGGCTAGAATAAAACAATGATATGGAATATGTGGTAAAATATGGTTTTAAAAATCGCTGTTTTTTAGAATAAAAGGAACTATTTTTTGTAAAACTATGTCCATTTTGTCGAATTATGATTATACTAGGCAACTTTATTGTAAGATTCAAATTGTGTAAACCTCTGCAAAAATTCCTCAAGAATGCGTTGGACGATTTCTGAAGGATTTTCTGGATGATTACCCGCAAAAATATCTAGAAATAGTTGTTAGTAGGGGTACTCACTAAACAGATTAAATTGCTGCGTAAGCCATGATTTTCTGCTTATTTGAAATGTTTCATGATTTTGCGAATGAAATAATCAAAGATTGCCTTGGTGATCGCGAAGTTTAATCAGTTTAATCAGTTTAAGCTGTTAAGTGAATCCCCCTAGTATATTTGTAGAAGAAAGTACTGTAGGAATCAAAATGCTCATCACATTTATGAAAAAAAAAACAATTTCACCACTTGTTCCGAATTTGATTCGATTTGGCCTCCCACCTTACAGCATTGCTCATAAATAGGAAACCATTCGCATATTATACGGATGAGGGAATCAATTCCAAAAACAGAAACCAAGATCTCCGTGTCTGGGTGGAGTTTTGCATTCACAGGTAGGTAAAAAAATATCAACGATCGACCCTCAACCCAGACGAGAAACCGCTAAATTAACATCCCCTGGCTGGAGGGCTTTTGAAACCCCGGCTCGTTTTTCCCCTTGGCCTCGGCCTGTTGTGTAGCCTATATATTTGCTGAGACTGCGCTATCCTCTACCTACAAAGGAAGCTGAACGCTTAAACAAGTGAATCAGCTTTCGCTAATGGCTCATTTTAATGAGTTCGGCTGGGGCGCTGATGGGTTGCTTCTGTGGCTAATGTTGTATAATTTCTGGTTGAACGTGATAAGTCTATTAGGGGCGGAAAATGCGAATGAGAAAAAATATAAATGTGGGGGAATGCGGACGGCGGCAATGAGAATCGCCTGCGAACAGTTTTATGAGTCATTTTGCGCCTTTTGATAGGTTTGAAACGTTTGGAAAGATACACGGATGTATGACCGAAGACAATCATTCGATATCGTGTTGTTTCTTGGCATGGTCTGCACTGACGCGAATCATGGCTGAATGTACGCAAACACGTTGTGTAATAATAATAAATATCATTAAACTTGTTGAACTAAATATTTGTTTTGCATCATTACTAAGTTTCGACATTGTTATGCCACGATACCTTATTGGACTGAACATCTCTATAATTAATAATTAATAATTCATAATCATAATAATATCTTGATTGAAAACTACGTTTTCTGTAATCATTTACAACTGCAGCTTGTTAGAAGACTATGATTGAATTTTATCTGATCACGGATTGAGATTAATTAACTTTGCAGCAACCTGTTGTTCTCCACAGCTCTAAAACTTCCGCCTATCGATTAACTGCCAATCAAAATGAAAACCTATATCGACTTAATTAGTTCGCTAACCAGATTCTACTTGAAACGTAGCGACCGCCACTCTCTCCAATCAAAACAGGTGGAGAAGGTGTGAAATATTTTTCATTAGTGGCCATATGGCTAGCACTACTAGATCGTTCTTTCACACACCAAAACGGCGGCCCCGGTCTATGACCTAGTAAATCAAGCTCAAGTTCAACCAAACACGTTCGCCCGCCCCATAGCATGGTCAGGAGGAAAGGTAGACCGTTAATATTTCGACGCCCTACAATATGTGCCGCCTCCTCCGCCAGTCATCCACGTGTGCTGGTGGTACCAATGCAATGTAACTAACGAGATCCATGAAAAACGTTTGGTGGCGGCGGTGGCCCTCTGATTCTCATATATCACATACGCGCTTAGATAAATCATGGCTTTCGCGAATCCGCCCATTGGAAGCTTCCCACACACGGTGACGTAGCTAAAGTGGGAAGGGGCCCTTTGAGTGGTTATGGTTTTTATTTTTACCATTTAGGGGCTGTCCATAAACCACGTGGTCATGCTGGGGGGGGGGTGGTTCGGTCAATGACCATTTTGTATGGATAAATAAAAAAATTTGTATGGACTAATGACCACGCGGGGGGGGGGGGGGGGTTGAGAAGTCCCAAAAAAATGACCACGTCGTTTATGGACAGCCCCTTACAACATGACCTATCTAAATATACACGGTGCGGCAGGAAAAAAATGCAAAAAATATGGCGGTATTACACTAGGATGGGGCTAATTTAAAAAACCTCTCCGGCACATAATTTCCGAAGTGGAAAGTAATCCACTGCACTGGTCTAAATAAGTGAGCTGTGCAAAAATGAGTGACTTCGGTTGATATTTAGGGGTGGCACAAAGGGTTTAAGGCGAAACTGGAAGTATTTCCTCATTTTTTTGATTTTTGATTTTTTATTAAATAACGAAACAATAATTTCAAAATCGGTTTTTGTACACATGTAAAGTATGGATCAAGGTTATCTACTGAATTTTTTTGAGGTGGAAAATGTTTTCCATTTTTGCAGAAACCATTTTTTTGTGAAGTTTTATTCAAAAATGGTTTCTGCAAAAACGAAAAACATTTTCCACCACAAAAAAACTCAGGAGATACTTTGATCCATACTCTACATGTGCACGAAAACCGATTTTGAAAATATTGCTGCGCTATTTAATAAAAAATCAAAAACCAAAAAGTGAGGAATTGCTTCCAGTTTCACCTTAAGTGGAATTTTCGCTAGAGCAAATTTTCAAAAAACATTTCAATTTTTTTTCAAACCTAATTTTTCTAGACAGAATCGGTGGTTCTTGAACCCAATTTGCGATCAAAACTGCGATATCTCCATTGATTTCCGAGATATTAAAAATAAAACGTCAAATTTTGGTATCCAACCCAAAAAAAACCGAAATGTTTCATTATTTTTTTTTTTCAAATATCTCAGAAATCAGTAGAGCAAACCAGCAAAAATCCACTTAAACCCTTTGCGCAACCCCTAAATATCAACCGAAATAGCTCATTTTTGTACAGCTCACTTATTTCGACTAGTAGATCATTTTCCGCTTGGGAAATCATATCAGCCCCACCCTAGTATCACACGCTTATAATATGGAATATAATATATATTTTTTCATGACAGTGTATCAGTCAATATCCATATTCTAGCACTACAAAATAAAAATGAATATATTTGATTTTTAACTTGTGGTAATGTAAGCCTTAAAAGTGTTAATCAATAAACTGTGCGCCCTAATGATCATAAAACAAACTGGCTAAAATAGTAAAAATAGCTTTAATTCGATGAAAAACCAGGCCATACTAAACCAGAGCCATGCAGTTTCACATACCAGTTAAAATAAGAACATGATGATGATACTGTAGATAAAATTAACTTTCCGTAACTCACGTGGTTGGCCGCCACCGTCAGCTTCACGCTAATGCTGAGTACAAAAAGCGAGCTTTTTTCAATGTGTTGTACAAAATACAACAGCGCGATCGCTCGAGGGTTAAAAAAATAGTTGATCAGATATACAATTTAGTGACCTGTTTACTTTTCAGTGAATTGAAAATTCGGATTGTTTTCAGCTTCAGGCACCGTCTTGTAAAGGTTAGGGTCCCATTAAACGTGACAAATTTTTGGCCAAACAAGCCCAACAAATGACCAACATAACGTGAATCAGAGCAACCTCGGATGAATGTCGGACTTCAATGGCAAATATTTAGCATAATGACAAACAGTCTAATGGCACCTTTAGTGGCCAAAATGGGGAAAAAAAATAAAATAACTTTTCAAAAAATAAACCTGTTAGCTTGGTTAACGTCAAATGGACGAATTTGAGGTTTGAAGTTGAATAACAATTTTGCTTTTTTTCTACCGCATACAGTATGCAATGCAATCAAACGAACTGTGCCGCATTATCTTCAGAGTAATAAATAAACTAATTATTCACCTTATGTCTGGCATTCACGCACCAATGTATGAATCCTCTGCCAACCATATCCCAGCAACACACCGACATCCACATAAACTTGTGCAAACGCAGAGGAATATTCGGTCTGCTATGGATACAAACGATTGCAATCATCGCTTCTTTCCCCTGCCAATCCCCGGCAGATATCTCATTGGTTCCTTGTGTGAGGATAGCTGGTCTTGCGATACACTCAGAATATTCTTTCGTAAAACCTCAACGAATATGTTTCGTAAAACTAGTTTTCGTAAATTGAAAGCAATTTACGTATAATGTACGGTCCATTCGTACCACCATGCTGAAACAATACAAATGGAGTAGTATCATGTACGAAATCACGAATCCGACACGCGGTCAACTTGCTCATTCGTAGATTTTAGCTCCAGCTGTGTAGAATAAAACAAAACATACAAATGTCATACGTTTTTTACTAACCATGCGTAAAAAGAAAATTTTGCTTCGTAGAATGCAACAAAGTTTTGCAGTCCTCACTGACGCTTGGTTGGATCGCAGAGAAAACAAAGCAACCTGTTTTCATGAGCATATGACGGTGCGTGTGCGAGAAGAGGAAAGGAAATATGCTCTCGGTTGGAAGTGAAGGTTATTTATTATGTTTCCAGTTCAAAACCGAATTAGCGACATTTTTTCTTTGACTTCCGCTGCTTTTGTCTTGCGTTAAACACAATGTCGGAAGTGGGGCGCTGTATAGAGCACCAGGTGTACAATACAGCGCCCCACTTCCGACATTGTGTTTGACGCAAGGCAAAAGCAGCGGAAGTCAAAGAAAAAATGTCGCTAATTCGGTTTTGAACTGGAAACATAATATAAACAGAACCAAAGTGGAAAGCGTTCTGGTTGTTTTTGGATGGTTTCAACAAGCGCCCACAGATGGGTGGTTAGCACTGGTAGGTATCAATCAGAAGATACGTGATTAGAAGCCTGTGGTATCCAAGTGGACAAACGTGTGGTATTTTTTTAAGCATGTTCAATGTCATTCCGACAAAAAAAAAGAGACAGAAAAATGTGTCGGAGCAATTTTGTACGAAAAGAACTCATTCACATTACGAAGCTTTTCGTTGCAGAAAACAACGAATGGCATTTGTAAACATGACGAGTGATTTCGTACAATGAAACAAAATATATTTTCAGTGTACTGGAGTAGCATCCACGAGCGGCCAATCAAGCTCAAGCTCAGCTTAATTGATAAACTCATTGACACAGTCGTCATAAAAAAAACTTTTAAGCAATTTTCTCATTCAAAACAAAAATGTTTGAATACATTTTTCACTGTATTTCACTCTCCACGTGTAACACAGTGAATACATTTTTACTGCAAAAAAAAAACAGTTTTCATGGAGACTACCGTGTGCAGCATAGTCATCCCACGTTGCAGCAAACAGCAAACTGAGAAAAACACGTTTCAATTTTTAGCCTTGTTTCCTTTTCTGCGGACAAGTGACATAATATATAAACCAATGTCATGAATTTCTTAGATGATATCAGGATTCCTGGAGAATGTAAAGAGATTCTCAGCATTCTCGGAGAATTTCTGGTATTCATGTAGTATTGTGAAGTTTTCTGGAAAATATTTCTTGCATTAGGGAGACCGGAGTGAAACGTGCTGTTCCACTAAATTGCTTAAATGTTTTTGAAAGTTCAAATGGATATTTTTGAAACAGGCTCTGCAAATAGGTGTCAAAAAACGATGTCCGACGACATTTTTGAAACCAAGATGGCGATTACTGGATTTTGAAATGCATGGAAATTCTTGCACTATGTATATTTTTGAAACGGGTTCGACCAGTACATTTAGAATGTAGGCGCAGTTTACAAAACCATGTTGAATTAAAATACACATGAACCGGAACTTACAGAGCACATCGTCCCCTTAATGCTAGGTAACTGGTCTTGCGAAATTTCGAGAGTGTTGTTTTTACACTCAGAATATTCTTTCGTAAAACCTCAACGAATATGTTTCGTAAAACTAGTTTTCGTAAATTGAAAGCAATTTACGTATAATGTACGGTCCATTCGTACCACCATGCTGAAACAATACAAATGGAGTAGTATCATGTACGAAATCACGAATCCGACACGCGGTCAACTTGCTCATTCGTAGATTTTAGCTCCAGCTGTGTAGAATAAAACAAAACATACAAATGTCATACGTTTTTTACTAACCATGCGTAAAAAGAAAATTTTGCTTCGTAGAATGCAACAAAGTTTTGCAGTCCTCACTGACGCTTGGTTGGATCGCAGAGAAAACAAAGCAACCTGTTTTCATGAGCATATGACGGTGCGTGTGCGAGAAGAGGAAAGGAAATATGCTCTCGGTTGGAAGTGAAGGTTATTTATAAACAGAACCAAAGTGGAAAGCGTTCTGGTTGTTTTTGGATGGTTTCAACAAGCGCCCACAGATGGGTGGTTAGCACTGGTAGGTATCAATCAGAAGATACGTGATTAGAAGCCTGTGGTATCCAAGTGGACAAACGTGTGGTATTTTTTAAGCATGTTCAATGTCATTCCGACAAAAAAAAAAAAGAGACAGAAAAATGTGTCGGAGCAATTTTGTACGAAAAGAACTCATTCACATTACGAAGCTTTTCGTTGCAGAAAACAACGAATGGCATTTGTAAACATGACGAGTGATTTCGTACAATGAAACAAAATATATTTTCAGTGTATCTGAACATACACCATAATAAACAAAAGTTTATCCATTGGAACAACGAAAACACATAATGATTTATCTTTGTTGTTTTTGTTCTATACCAGGAATAGTTTTACCAGCCATTTTTAACCGCACTTCCAAAAACGAGTTACCTAGTTCTACCATTAAGGGGGCGACAAAGTTTTCAAGGTTTTTTTTTTTCTGTGCGTGTACGTACATGTGGAAACTCAAGAACTTCTCACTTCAAACTTATAACGCTCTATATTTATCATTATTTTTCTCTGCTTACTACTCCCTCCTAATTCTTCTCTACTCACTCCTCAAGCCTCACCGATTTACACTTTTTATTTCAGACTGATTCACTTTTATATTTATTCTCTTTTCAATGCTCACACCTGCTTACTTTTCACTCATTCTTCATCCCTTACTCTTCACTGCTTACTCTTGACAGCTCACTCTTCACTGCTTACTGTTCATTTCTCACTTCTCGCTCTTCACTTCATCACACTCCTCAAACTTCACCTTTTACTGTTCCTTACAGTTTGCACTTTTCATTGATATTTTCCTCACAACCCACATCTCACTGTTCCACTCTCCTCATTGTTCGGTCTTCACTGCCAAATTATCACTCTTCTTGGTTCACGCTTCACTCCACAATACTTACTTCCCACTTCTCTCTACTCACTCCTCACTGCCACTCACTCCTCACTCCTCACTCTTCACTGTTCACTCATCATTACTTACTCTTCATTCCTCACTTTCACTTCTCACTTATTCAGTGCCTATTCTTTGCAGCTCACTTCGCACTCTTCACTACCAATTTCTCACTTCTCATTCTCCACTGCCCACTGCTTACTGCACTACACACTTCTCACCGCCTCACGCTTCCTACTGTTCATTCGTCACTGCTTACTTACCACTCGTCGCTTTTTGCTGATCATTCCTCTCTACTACTTTCTTACTGTTCGCTCCTTATCCCAAATTGCACACATTATACTCTTCACTGTTCAATAATTCACTGCCCTTCTCTCACTTATCATGCCAAACTCCTCTCTAATCACTCGGCACAGCTTAAATGTCACTCCTCACTTCCCTAAACTCTGCATATTTTACAGGTAACTCGTCATAGTACTCTCATTGCACATTCTACATTACTCACTTCTAACACTTCATCAGTTGTTGTACTGCTTTTATGCGAATAAATTGAACATAGGACTTTTGAGAAAAAATAATGAACATGATACATGGTATGCTGAAGATTTGAACATGGGACAGCTTATAAGCCAAAATAGCATAGCATAACATGAATACATGCACGCACAAATCTTGGATGGAGTTGCACAGTTGGATATATCGATTGGCATTGCTGATTTCGTTACTATCTTCAATGTCATAGACCCACTCAGCTCCACAAAACCAGCGTGTCTGATTGTCGTAATTGACTAATTAAGCAATCGGGCAATCTTATTTTCTTCTATTTGTGGATAATATTGGTTCTGGAACATTTGCATTCTCAACTGATCCTTAATCCAGATTTTCATCCGAATCGCATTTCATCTCAAGTATCACACTTGTCACCGAAGAGTCACGGCAGCGCATGTTTTTGTTGCGCAGAAGTCACTGCGACTTACTTTTAGCAAGTTAGTATTTATTTGTTAGAAGTATGTCATAGTAACTTCTGCGTAACAAAAACCTGCGCCGCCGTGACTCTTCGGTGACAAGTGTGTTACTTGGGATGTATCTTGTGTCCTTTGGCATAGTTTATAACAGCCGATTTCTCATAGTTGAAGTCTACGGTCATCCATACGTAACAAATATCTTTAAAATCTAACGCAACACTAACACATTTCTTCAAAATTTGGCGATAAAAACTCAATTTCGACAAATATTAACATGGAAAATCTATGTTGCACACGGCAGAAAACTGCTTTCGAAATTGAATTGGTGACAATTTTCTCAATGACGACTTCTTCAACCTTTAACAAGTCGCGACAATTGGTACAGATTATACAGTCCTATACATCTGTTATAAGGTTTGCTTCCTTGCCGTCCATTACCAGAGCACAGAGAATTGGGGTAATCAATCACTGACTCTAAGCCAACGGACTCTAAGCTTACTTTGAAAAATCATAACTGAAGAACGAAGCATCATAGAAACAAAGCTTTATTTAGAAAATGAAAGCAAATTTTCTCACATATACAAAAAAAATAACTGGAAAAAGTTTCCCACAAAATTTTGCTCAGTTGAGAAAATTTGTTAAGAAAAGCAGGAAAAACTATGCCCGAACTCGTGGAAAAATTTCGAAAAAATATATTGAGAAGGTTATTTATAAGCTTTAATCGCTGAAATTTTTGGAAAGCACTTTTTTTCGTTTTAGAGTTATGGCCAATTTTGTTGAAAAATGTCCAAATGCGCCATAAAAGCCTTTTCTTTGAAAAATCATAACTCAAGAACGGAGCATCGTAGTAACAAAGTTTTTTTTAATGAAAATGAAAGCAAATTTTCTCAGGAATCAAAAAAAAATATGAAATGGAAAAAGTTTTCCACAAAATTTTTTGACCGTTGAGAAAATTCATAAAGAAAAGCCGGAAAAAATATGTCCGAACTCGTGGAAAATTAAAAAAAAAATGTTTTTGAGAAGGTAATTTCATAAGCTTTGATCGCTGAAATTTTTGGAATGCACTTAATTTTCGTTCCTGAGTTATGGTAAATTTTGTGAAAAATGACCTTACTTGATCATTTTCACATAATTGACCATAACGCAATAATGAGAAAAAGAACATTCCAAAAATTTTAGCGATCAAAGCTTATAAAATTACATTCCCAAAAAATTTTTTTTGAAAATTTTCCACGAGTTCGGACATAGTTTTTCCGGCTTTTCTTTATGAATTTTCTCAACGGTGGAAAATTTTGTGGGAAACATTTTCCACTCCATGTTTTTTTTTGAATTTCTGAGAAATTTGCTTTCATTTTCATTCAAAAACTTTGTTTCTACGATGCGTCGTTCTTGAGTTATGATTTTTTAAAGAAAAGGCTTTTATGGCACATTTGGACATTTTTCAACAAAATTGGCCATAACTGAAAAACGAAAAAAAGGCATTCCAAAAATTTCAGCGATTTATGCTTATGAAATAACCTTCCTAAAAATATTTTTTCGAAAATTTTCCACGAGTTCGGGCATAGTTTTTCCGGCATTTCTTTACGAATTTTCTCAACTGTGAAAAATTTTGTGGGAAACCTTTTCCAGATCATTTTTTTTTTATTTCTGAGAAAATTTGCTTTCATTTTCTAAAAAAAACTTTGTTTCTACAATGCTTCGTTCTTGAGTTATGATTTTTCAAAGTAAGTAGTGTCAGGGGAAAACAAAAAAAAATCGACCTTTCCGGGAAAATAGGCGACCCTGAATTTGTCTCAATTTTGTTGTTCATATATCCATAAGCCCTGCCTGTGAAAAAAGTTTCATGAAAATCTGAGACCCTTCGGCCCAATTTGTACGATAATAAAAAAATGCCCATGAATGTTATTGCTAGAACATTTTTTTTTTTTTTTTTCCTTCTAAACCATAGGGGGATAAATCTGCTCATCAGACACCCTAACAGGAAGGTTAGGGTAGTGTGGGGATGAGGCCGTCTTCTACAATGCCGGTAGAAGCCAGGACTACTCTCTCCTCGACCCACTAAAACACATTCCTATGGTCGCCAAACCCTACGTCTCTCCGGAACCACCAAGAAGGTATTGCTTCAGAGAGGGGCTAGTGCATATCGCACCCTCAAGGTTAGCTGCCGTAGCCTAGCAGCAACGAACATCGATGACTCGCACTGGAGAGTCCATCACGATAGCATGCTGGCGCTTAGCCAGTTTCCCGAGTGGTCCTCGCCACTCCCTTTGTCCTCGGAAGGCGGGCAGGGTCAACCCCGCCCGCGCCCTACTGCTGAGCGGACATCAAGAACTGATGCCCACGTGCAACCCGATCTGACCTGCCCGCAAAGGAAGGGTATCACTACCCTTCAGGCCCTATCATATGCACCCGTAGGTTGCAGACAGCAGGATCTCACCTACCCCGACCCTTGCCGGGGACCATTGCTAGAACATTTGGAACGGTGGAAGAACACTACACACTAAGTTGCGCTCGGCAAACGCCGGCACCGCCGTGGCTCAGCAAATATGTATACTGAATTTCGGTAAAAAAATAACGTTTGTTAGCTGAATTTCGGCAAAATATTTCCTAAACCTCAGCAAACCAACAACACGATTGCTGAGATCTCTTTAAAAACAGGTTTGCTGAGCGCTCGGCGGTGCCAATCTCGTTAAAAAGCAAGAAAAATTGCCGAGATTCGGCGAAAAAAGTAAAATGTGTAGCGCATCGCTAGAATACAGTTACAGTAGCCGAGATCACTATCGAATACGTGTAACGGAGTCAAAGGACTGAATGGTTCGGCAATTATTGCAGAGCGTTTTTGGAGGAGAAGATCGAAGTGCGGACGATAATGCTGCAGCAGAGAACCCGACAGCGACAGCTAGATCTTGCAAAGAAACAAACCGAAGTGGAAGAAGAGAAGTGCGTTGGAATGAACCCAAGCAGCACACATGGTTACAAAACAGTCACGGCAGAGCATGTAAGGGTTGCACAGAAGTCAATGTGACTTACTGCGCAACTTTTACCTGCGCTGCCGTGACTGTTTTGTGGCCATGTGTGTTTCTTGGGGAACTGTTGTTGTTGAATGGCATGAAGAACGTGAGGACGCGCACGGAAGGCCCTGGTAAGAGGACGGAAAAGGGGTTGTCTATAAATGACGTAGCTTGGGGGGGGGGGGTGGCTTGTTTGTGATATTGAGACGAAGTGTGACGATAGGGGGTAGGGGTTTATGATATGCTACGTAGCTTTCTACTAAGCTTATTGAAAAAAGTATTTCGTAACTAATATAATTTTTCTTGCATTAAGTGTTAGTAAATCGAAGGTAAAATATATTACATGATTTCTCTTCCCATTTACATTAATGTTAATAACAAATAATGGACATAAATGCCGACTTCCTTTCATAGTACATGCAACTATCGGACGCAACAACTGCATCTAAGAAAATGGTTTGAAATCCTGCTTAAAGAATAATGTGTTGCGTACGCTGAAAATTTTCAATATCGCTCAAATGCTTCTCACTACCAATAGTTTGCTGCTTGCTATATATTCTAACAAAAAGCGACTAATCAGAATGTAAGTCATATAAAACTCATAATTCAAGCCACCAATAAAAATCCCATTACAGTTTCCCTTTGAAGAAGACTCGAAACAGAGTCGAAACGTCGTGGCAAATCTAAAACAGTCGTTTTGATTCCCCAAGAATGCAGCGCCGATAAAGTAGCTAGATCACAAATATCAGTCGAACTTTCTTAAGTACCATATCCACAGGAATTCTCTCCAAATGGATTTGGAGAAATCCCTCTAGGAACTTCCAGACAAATTTCAGAAGGAGCTCTTTTAGGAATCTTGAAAAGAAATCATAGACAAATTCCAAAAGAAATCCCGTGAGGAGTTCCTGCAGCAAGTCTAGATGGAACTTTTGGAGAAATCTTCAACAATAATTTGCCAGATTAAGGTGAATATATAACGAAGCCACACCTTGAATTTTCAAGAGCACAAATCTGAGGAACCAAAAGACGGATTGCGCTGAAAAGTTGATCGATTGGAGACCCTCTGGTGGTGGCCAATCGATCAACTTTTCAGCCTAAAAACAGTCAATAAACCACAGGCCCTGAAGAAGATTCAAACCCGAGGAACGAAACGTCGGCGATGAATTAAAATAATCAACGCTTATTTCTGTGACTGCAAGCCGAAACCATTAGAAGTTCCACCAAAATCAGTATTCCTATCAACAAATCTTTAATAAACTTCTGGAAGAATCTCAGAAAGAGCTATTTGTAGAGCACCTGGTTCAATTTCTGCAGAAAATACGAAAGAAATTTTTGATGGAATCCCGGAAGGAATTTCTTAAGGAATCCCGATTTTTTGGGAAATCCCGGAAGATATCCAGATAGAACTCCTGGTGGAATCGAAGAAAGAAAATCCTGGAGGAATTCCAGAAGGAACTATGGTAGAAATCCGTAAAGGGATTCCTCGCGGATTTCTAAGAGATCCTGGAGGAATACTGGAAGGAGTGAATGGAGGGATACCGGAAAAAATCCTGGAGCAGTCCCTGGAAAAAATCCTGGTTGAATCCTAGAAGGAAGTTTTCGAGGAATCCCAGAAGAAACTCCCGGAAGAATGCAGGAAGGAATTCCTGAAGGAATCCGAAAAAGAATTCCCAGGAGCAACTCCTGGAGGGGTTTTGAAAGAATGTCAGAAGAAATTCTTACAAAAATCTCGGATTGAATATCTAATTGAACTCCGGAAGGAATTCCTGAAAGAAACCCAGAAGGAACTTCTGGAGGAATCCAGGAAGAACCTTCTTTAGGAAACCCAGAAAAAAGTTCTGATGCAATCTCAAAAGAAATTCCGGTTAAAATCCCTGAACAGATGTTCGAAGAAGCTGCTGGTGGAAGAGAGGAGAAGAAAACCTTAAAAGAACTTCCGAAGGAAATCATGGATAAACTAAAAAAACCTAAGAAAAGAAATCTCAGAAGCATCTTTTGGTGGATACCAAGAAGAAACTCCGAAGTCTTGGACGGATTTCTGAAGGAAGTGTTGGAGAAATTAAAAAGGAAGGATTTCTCAAAAATTGGAATCCTAAAAGAAGCTCCTTGAGGAATTCTAAAATGAAATGCTGAAAGAATTTTAGAAGAAACTTCTGCAGGGTCCCTCAAATGTCATGGTGCATTTTATTCAAATGAAACCAATAACAGATTACAGTTTGCAGATTGCTATACAGATTAACTATTAGCCTGGTACAGGTTTATATGAGAATATACAAAATATGGAAAAACTCCAACTTCTGTATACTTTTTGAGTTCCATTTTGGTCCCATATCAACTGTGCAAAATTTCAGATCGATCGAAGAAACTATATTTTAGCGCCCGCCATTCTTAGTTTTTCATGCGATTTACTATGGGGAAAATTTACTTCTTCAAAGAAAAATCGCTTGAGGTCACCCATTGATCCCTAAAAATATGTTGTTGAATGATTTCTGTAGATAACTTCACGATGAATCAGGCCTCCGGAGATCGCAAAGCGATGCGAAATTCGTGGAAAAAGTTACAGTCGAACCTCCATGAGTCGATGTTCCTTGACTCAATATCGACTCATGGAGGTAAATTTTTCCATACTGAAAAATAATTTCTGGGTTACTATGATGGTCCCCCCAAAAAGCTTCCCAAAGGATTTTTGATCCACTACTCGATATTTCCTTGAGTCGATGGTCCCTTCAATATCGACTCATGGAGGTTTTACTGTATTAAGCCTCACCCGAGCGATAAAATGACGAGATTTTATTATTTATTGTTATTCCTTACATGTTAAACAGCGTTGGCATGCCATTCGATTTTCAGTCAATAACTTTTTCCACATTTCTCAGATCGCTTTGTGGTCTTCAGAGGGCTTATTCCTCGTAAAATTTCCAATGAAAATCATCCATCGATTTATTTTTAAGGATTAAGGGGCAACCTGTGGCGATTTTTCTTAGAAAAAGTGATTTTCCCCATAGTAAATCGTATGAAAACTTAAAACGGCTGGCGCTAAAATATAGTTTCTCCGATCGATTTGAAATTTTGCACAGTTGGTATGGGACCAAAATGGAACTCAAAAAGCGCACAGGAGTAAAATGTCTTTTTGTGTCCCACACTGTTAACTATATTGGGCGCTTCAACTTCCTGTTCTTGGGTATCAAGCAGAACGATGGGCGGTTTTTTGAGTCATTAGCCTTGGTGATAATCTCCACTGGTTGTACCCTGAGACGAGACTCGCGAAGAGGAAAAAAAGCAACGTCAAATGCAGCCCGACTGAGCTGTCAGTTGTAGCCCGTTTGATTACGTTACCTAAAACGAGGAAAGTATTGCTATCCGAGATAAATTCTGAAGGCAAAATTCACTCCGAGCAGCATTTTCTTCTCCTGTACTGTCAAAAATAAATTGAAAACAAAATATTCCAATGATTACTTTGCTTGGCGATTGTTGGCGATGTAAAATTTCACCTCAACATGATTTTGTGCGTGAATGGGATTCAGTCACACTGCGTGTGAGGTGATGCGGTCACGTACGTGTTTGAACCACCAGCCCAAAACATAATGTCAACACAGATAGGAAGAAGAAAAAAATAACAAAATGGAGAAAAAGAAGACCGTCTTCGCGAGTCTCGTCTCAGGTTGTACCTATGGTCTTCATGACGGCGATCTGAACCTGGCAGTAGGCAATGTTTTTTTTTCTATTGTTGTTTTTGCCTTTCTCGTTCACCTAAGTGAACTGAAAGGCTATATGTTCACTCAAAAAATTTTTTTTCGATAGGAGGCTCGGAGGGTCAAGTCACATATACCAATCAACTCAGTTCGACGAATTGAGATGATGTCTGTATGTGTGTATGTATGTGTGTCTGTGAACAAAATAAGTTCACTCACTTTTAAGGCACTTCCCATTGGCCAATTTTTCGGATTATAGCTCGAATCGAACCGGAATTTTACCGCATTGTTTGCTATTGAAAATGATTCGAATCGGTCAAGGCGTTTCGGAATTATGGCCAATTGAATGATCCGCACCAGCATTTTTCACCCGAGCGACAGGTGTAACAGCCTGCTTAAGTTGGTGCGCGACGACCGCGACGACGGACGCCGCAACGCGGCGCCGCAGCACACCACGAGAACGAAAGTAAGAGAGAATGTGAGAGAAAACGACGACGACGAAAGAGCGGCGCTAACGTGCTATACATATAAGCAAAAAAAAAAGCCTAGAGTTGTCACCCATCACTAACAAACCACGTATGAATGTAATGATGGTAACATGTCCTGATATTTCAACCAGGGGAACCACGTAGACTTTATGGGGGGAAGGGGGTGGGTCTGGCCAAAGTCTACGCTCCATATAAATTAAAAAAAAAAAAATGTATGGACAAAAGTCAACGACGGGGGGGAGCAAATTTTGGTATACGTGGTTTATGTACAGCCCCTTCGGAATGACGAATTAAGGTATGCACACAGCAAAATTTAGCCACCACATTTTGGATAGAAATTTTACAATTTTCAACGAACCGTGGCAACCTATGGCGCAAATGAAAGCTTATTGTGTAAGCTTTCGAAAAATATTTACTTCGGGAGATATTTTGACATTGTGTTTAAAATAGAGTCAAGAGAACAGGAAGTCCTCGGAAAGTTTTTGCACAAACGTGCTGAAAATCTGACAATGTACATTAAAACGACCGTCCCCGCAGACTTAAGTTAGCTTTCAAGTATCCGGTTCTATACATCATTACAACGTGGAAAGGTTGCAGATTAACTTAAGACCAAGAAATAATCCAAGTTTGGCTAGAAATACATAGTTTGGTCAACAATATGAATTTGTTGTTAGAATAACCGAACTTTTCAAAATACATGTACAACAAATCGTCTTATTCACTACGGGAAATGTCGGGAAATATGGTTGGCACCCCTTATTCAAAAGCTTAGATATTGTGTATTGATTTGGATTGATTTTTGTGCCCTGCTTATAGTGGAGAATCCTTGCGTTTGTTTGCAGAAAACTATGTGAAAATTGTACCGCATTTTTTCCAAAAAACGTAGAATCTCATACACCTCAAAACTCAACCCAATTGAAAAATATTGAGTAACCGTGAATTGGAACCTTCAAAAAATGTCAAGAAAGACAGCTTTCATCAAAAAATAAGATTGATTTTGACACAAAGGTGGTAAAAAAACTAGGGGTGGGTAATGTCTGAGACATAACCGCAATGTTGACGTAGGATAAAGGCTGGAATGAGGTTCCGACTTTTATATATTAAAATGGGCCCTTTAATTTGAAGTCTTAAATCAGCTGATTTTTCGTGTCATTGTTGTCCGATCTTCGTAAATAAATGCATAACGGATTTATCACATAAAAGGCCTACACAATGTAGGTATGCTGGTAAAATCCAAATCGGCGGAGTGATGTGTTGATTAAAGTTGTTACCTATGTGATCCATTTCATTGAACGCATTCATAAGATGTTAATTATTGTCTATCCGGTTGGAATCAAGACCGACATTCAATCAAAAATTATCATTTTCTTGGTCCACAAGTGTCGCAACTGTTTCGCATCTAGTGCGCTGTGTTGTTGACAACAACGTGAAGGATGCGCACTACTTTTGGAATGATTAAAAAACGTCGCGAGTTGGGTCGCGTCGCGACTTGATTGTGCGAAGTCCGGTTTGGTGGCGGCCCGACAATAGTTAAACCTTCCGTAACTCGCGCGGTTGGCCATCACTTGAGGGTTGAGTATTATTTTATTTTGAAGATAAATGTTCAACCGTTGTTTGAAAGAATTTTCGTCGAAAGGAAAGAATGATTATAATATTGAAAGGCGTTAAGCCATAGCTTCCCAAACATCATATTGCGATCGCAACAATCATTAAAATAACTAAAATTGCCGCTATGAAATGAACAGATGGAGCCACCGTAGCCATGTGTATTTGACGACACAACTCAATTGCTGTTAACGAAATTTTAGATAATTTTGATTGCAGTTTCATGAAATATTCTAGATTCAACAATACGTTGTATAGTTACGCGAACAACAATTAGAGGCCGGCTATACTGTTGCTAAGTTTTCAGTCTGTCGCTTTTAATTATCCGATTCATAACTCTGGAGGAATAATTTTCACTGGTCCTGAAAAGAACCTTTTAAATAACAGGAGATTTCGGCAAGACAATTGAAAATTATCCGCACTGAATGCTGGAAGCCATCGAAAACTGCCATCGCTTACTGCCGTGGATGAGATTCCTGGTTCTTCTTCTTCTTCTTCTTGGCGTAACGTCCTCACTGGGACAAAGCCTGCTTCTCAGCTTAGTGTTCTATGAGCACTTCCAAAGTAATTAACTGAGAGCTTCCTCTGCCAATGACCATTTTGCATGTGCATATCGTGTGGCAGGCACGAAGATACTCTATGCCCAAGGAAGTCAAGGAAATTTCCTTTACGAAAAGATCCTGGACCGACCGGGAATCGAACCCGTTACCCTCAGCATGGTCATGCTGAATACCCGTGCGTTTACCGCCTCGGCTATATGGGCCCTGTTCCATATAGCCTGAGATTCCTGGTTCCAGATTCTAGAGATTCCTGGTTCTATCAGCTAAATAGCCGAGAGTCATCGCAGGATTGGTGCGCAGCTGCGGAGGTGACATCCATTCCCTTTGACTGATTCAACGAAAATGACGGAAGAAAACAGAGGTCACTGCTTTTATTCCCCTTGATTAGTAGATTAGGCTCCTCCCATTTGGCTGGCTTTCCAGTTTATTTCGTTTGCATGACCCGCCCCGAATGCTCCAGACGCATCAAGCAACTAACCAACCGAGAAATGAGCAAACCACCAGCGGGTAACCAAACGATCAACTTTTAAGCGCAAACCGACATTCGGTTCTTCAGATTTGTGCTCTAGAAAATTCTAGGTGTGGCTTCGTCATATCGTCGGTTTCCTGCAATAGGGGCACAACTCAAAATTTGTCATTTTTGAGATTTTGATGGCAAATGATGAAAAACTATGTGAAATTTCATCTCACAAAGACCCGTTCCAAAATTCGTTGTGAAACGCGAGATTTGGGCATTTTCACCAATTTTCCGCAGTAAGGGCACAACTCAAAATCAGTCAACTTTTTCAATAGTCGTTGAAAAATAGTTGTCAAAAATTCATGAAACAGATAGTCCTTCAGTCCCTTTCAATGATACAACAACCAAAATTTGTTTACTTTTGTCAAATGATGAGAGAAATAAGTGAATTTGCTGGATGTGGTTCAGGATTGCCAATTTTCAAACGCTTATTCTGAAAATTCACATTTTTTGAGTTGTGCCCCTATTGCAGGAAACCGACGATATATTCACCTTCGAACATTTTCAAAAATTGTTTAAACTTAATTTTAATTAAGCAATGTTTCACGCAAAATAGTTCGGATAGAATAATGCGTTGTTAAATTCCGGGTGGAACCATTAGGCCATTAGTGACCGGTTTCATCATTATTGCTGGGCCACCAAGTATTCAATCTTTCACTTCTCAATTGCACCACACTTTTCTCGTTCGATGGAATGAAATTAGCTGATTCACAAACTCTTAAGGAATAATTAACGGTGGTCCTGAACAAGACCGTTTGATTAATTGACGATTTTAGGAACGAAATGGCATGAATTCACCATGTCACGCAATGCGTGTTGGTTTTCTCCGTGCTGAATGATAAACGCCACCGAAAACTGAACCGCCGTGGATTACAATAATGACCAGTTTCACTATTGCTGGCAACGATGCTCTGTTTTTTGCTTTTTGGTTGCACTACATCTCGATCGATGTTGGAAATTATCCAATTAACTCTTGAGGAATCATTTTCGATGGTCCTGAAAAGGACCGGTTTGAATAATGGACGATTTTGATGCATTCAAAATGCCATGCAATGCGTGTTGGTTTTCGCTGCGGAGTGCGGAGAATGCTGGACGCCGTCGAAAATTGGCCCACCGCCGCTGCCATGGATGCGATTCCAAGTGCTATCATCAGCACGATATCCGAGAGTAGTCGCTGGGTTGTTGTGCTGCTGCCTTGCTGGAGGTGACATCCACCACCAACCTCCTTGACTGATCCAACGAAAATGACGAAAGAAAACAGAGAACATTGCTTTTATACCCCTAGATTGGCAGATGAAGCTCCTCCCATTCGGCTGGCTTTTCAGTTAATTTCGTTTGCATGACCCGCCCCTTATGCTCCAGACGCATCAAACGATTAATCAACCGAGAAATGAGAAAATTTCCATTGAACGGATAATGTAACCAAAATATTAGATGATTTAGATCATTTTAATTTGGAAAATGTTAGAATTGAAACATTTTTCACGCAAAATGGTCCGGATATGATAATGCGTTGCCAAAGTCCGGGTGGAACAATTAGACGTCATAATTGTTGCTGGCTGAGTCACCAAGCATTCAAAATCATTCACTTTTCGGTTGTACTACACTTTTCCCGTTCGTTGGAATGGAATTATCCGATTCACAGCTCTTGAAAAATCATTTTCGATGGTCCTTAAATTAGGAGGAAAATTAAATGAATTCACTATGCCACTATGCGTGTTTGTTTTCTCCGCACTAAATGCTGAACGCCACCGAAAACTGGCCCGCCGCTTGCTGCCGTGCATGCGATTAATGACCGGCTTTGCTTTTGCTGAGAAACGCCGCTCTGTCCTTGCTTTGCACTAGGTTCACCTTTCTCGATCGAGGGTGGAAATTCATCCAATTAACTCTTGAGAAATCTTTTTCGATGGTCCTGAAAAGAACCGTTTGAATAATGGACGATTTTGATGAATTTACAATGCCACGCAATTCGTGTTGGTTTTCTCCGCGCTCAACGCTAGACGCAATCGAAAACTGGCCCGCCGCTTGCTGTTGTGAATGAGATTCCTGGTGCTATCAGTACGATAGCCAAGTGTCGTCGCTGAGTCGATGTGCCGCTGCCCAGCTCGAGGTGTCACCTCGACGGTGGTCGAAATGGAACTGACGATCAGCTCTCGCATGATCGCATTCCTTCCTGCATCGTAGTTGCCCCCACGATGCGCACCAATCAGAGAGCGTTGGTATACTGAACGAGAAAATTTGTCCGCTACCCATATTTATAGATTTCAGCGATTTCAATGTCTAACTTTAAAACAACTTTTCAACTATTTATCAATGATTTTTAGGTTCACCGAATATTACAAATTGAACGCGGGAGTTTCATCTCTCGGATAACGGGATTTGTTTATCATTTCGTTCAGTGGGAAAGGTACTGTGAGCGTTTAAAATCTTTCACTCAAACGTAACGCTCTTGGTTTCATAAATTTTGAAATGACACCGGGTATAGAAAACAGAGACGTAGTCCTACGTCAAAACTCTTGGCAAGCGATCGAAGGTACTGTGCAAAACTTTACGGAAGAACTCAAGCGCAAAGCTCGAGATGACAGATATAATAAGTCAAATCAACAATGTCTTGATGTTGATTTAAAGTAAATTAATGCTTTTTACGATGAAATGCTTTTGGTTTGGGGATAAGTTAGAATATATTATTACTGCATGATTTTCGTTGGCTAGATTTTGCTGTGCGCATCAGTGATGTCAGATTTTTTCGCAAGTGCTTCCGTAGATGAAAATTGATGAGCGGGGGGGAGATTTTCAGAATTTTTATTCCGTAGATTCGGGTTGAAAATCTGTAGATTTCCCGTAGCTTTCCGTAGGTTTCCGTATGAAAACCGGGTTTTCTGTAGATTTATTCTACGGATCCGTAGTTCCGTAAAATAAGCACAATTCCGTAGATCTACGGAAATTTCCGTAGATCTGGTAACGCTGGTGCGCATACCTTAGTCGTACGACCGATTGCCCCCCTCCCCCTAAAGTAATACGTCATCGAAATGGGACAACCGGCATGGATATCCAGCGCTTCGACGCCGACCCAAACCCATCCGAGTGCATGGGCTGGGTGGATGAGGCTGACCGAGCACAGCACCCCACCTCACTGCCATTCATGGTTCGATAGCGATGGCGATGCTAAGTGACGGACGGGAGGCAGCCGAAGGTTTTCGTTTTAAATTACGTTCCTATAGGATATTTACCTAGTTGATCGCGGATACTGCCTTTCCGCGTTTCGTCGCGAAACTGGGCCTAGTTTTGAAGTGCATCCCACCAAGGTATTTATTTACATATTCTAAGGTAGTCTTAGGGTAAAAGGGTATAATACGCCCCACCGGGGCAAAACGCCCCCCATCATTTTCTAGCGATTCAAGCGCTTTTCTCATGCGTGATCGATTAGAAATCTTAAATATTGAAGAATAATTGCCATCAAGCTGGTCCGTTAGTTGATTGGTACAGAAAAGCAATAAAAATATCAAAAAGTCTGAAATCGAGGCTTTTGGCGTAATATTTTACCTCTTGTAAGCTGACTTCATTGTAAACGAAACTAGTTCTGTTCACTTATGTTATTTTGCTACTTTTATGCAGTTAAACACTTGTTAAACGACCGTCCTAGGATAAGCATGTGGTGGAATTATCCCCTGGGACGTTTTTATCACGGGGCTGGACGTTTTTCTTTTAATGGGGCGTATTGCCCCGTTTGTTTTGAAAAAGCAAATTTTGGAACGTTTTCGAAAAACGTTTTAAAGCTTCCATAGCCGCCCCTCCAAAGACAAAGTTTGCATGCAACACTTCACTGACTTTAGGAACAACGATTTGCAGTGGACAATATATGGATTAAGGCGACAGTTTTAGATATATTGCCATTTCTGCTTAAGGGGGGCATATTATACCTGTTTACCCTAGATGTCAAAACTGGCTGAGCGGCAGGATCAGGATCAGGCACACAGCCAGCGGTGATGCGCGGACCGTCAGCTGACTGGTTGGGTTCGGTTTCGGTTCGGGTGGCTGTGGGTGGTTGTTGGGTAGTGCCGCGCCATTCGGATGGACCGAAACGAATAAATTAGATTGATGGATATAAATATAATAGGGTAAAAGCCCCCTTCTTCGGCCGAGTACCTATATTCATCTCATTTTGTCTCAAATACTAGAGATGTGCGCCGTCGAGATTTATTACTTTACACCGCCGGATGTTTTGATTTTCCAGCACGCCGCCAGCTTAAAACTCATCACGCCGCCGAACTTAGAATTTCCTCAATAATCTTCAGAAAATAATCGATTTAAGTTTAAACGCTCCCAAAATGAATGCATGCCATTCATTGCCTAATAAAAAAAATTCCTTAAACGATCCTGTTGAGATTTTAGTTACTTTTTTAGTCATTTATATATCATCATAAAAAAATCCTAGCAAATATCATATTCTTCACACAAGTTGTATAAAGCATGCAACGGCAGCATGCATGCTTTTCCCCGCGTGACGTCATAACGACGTTCGTTTATAATTCAGATCCCATTGCGGATTTTACCCCGTAAAAGACTCACACCTGAAAAATTTTAAGCAACCAAAATATTGTCACACCGCTTTTCCCATACATTGAGTTTTGCCGCCGCTAAAAAAACACCATTGAACGCACTCTCTCGGTTGGCACAATGAATACATGGTTCATTCAGATGCTAGATGCCATGCAAAGTGACGTGTGAGTATTTATTGTTCCTCTTCGAAGATTTGATCGAAAGTCTATCAACGAATGAAAAATGCAATAATATTGTTACAAAAATATTCTTAAGATTATGGTATACCTACCACATTCAATGCAACAAATTAGCCGCCGCCGTTTAGCTATTTCACCAAGTTTGATAGTACACTCTTAAATCGCGTTCTAGCAATCGCTAGAATGAAACCGACAGACAATTCATATAGGATGTGTGTTCCATCATTACACCGAGAAAAATTTCTACTCAATGACTGAGTTGGCCTTACTCATAAATCGAAAAATCCTTTGTTTTCTTACTCAGTTTCGGCTAAAAGTGGGACAACCCATTGGCAATGGGTTGTCCCACTTTTGACGGAAACTGAGTAAGAATACAAAGGATTTTTCGATTTCTGAGTAAGACCAACTCAGCCACTGAGTAGAAATTTTTCCTTGTGTAGCAATCTCACGCTCCCATATTCATCCTATTCGAAAATAAGCGAGTAGGGTAGTGGAAGTATTTTGGCCCGGGGCATGTATTTTGGCCCACCCTGGGTTTTTTATTACATATATCATATAATCTCTACCAAATCTTGGCAAATGATTATTGGAACTTCCAATAATCATTTACCAAGATTTGGTAGAGATAATTATGATAAATGTAATAAAAATCCAGGGTGGGCCAAAATACATGCCCCGGGCCAAATTACCTCCACTACCCTATCTTCTGGAACAGGCTCGTTGACATTTTCCGGTGGTAAACAGGGTGTACATGATGACTGTGATAATTGTTGGACAACGACGATATAAACAGGTAAAATTACGTTCGGAAATGCCAAAAATTACGTCTGAGGATATTACAAATTTATCTGCTGTGTATATTTTGCATGGAAAATATGTCAAGATTTAAAAAAGGATTACTTGAATATCTATATGATGCCTCAATATTAAATACGGCGATTGTTTTCTAGAATTTATTCTCTGAAACCAAGTAAAATGGTTCTCCTTGGATAGTTGGGGAAGATATTCGGAATTATAAAAAAATCCACAATTGAAATTTTGATCATGCTCATATAAAATATATCCATATTGAGTGGACTTAATTTATCACTTGTGTTTTGTTGAAAGGATACTTTATGGCACGAGAAAGGCACCATCACCGCTAGGTGGATTAATTAGGGTTTTTTTTCATAATAAGTATTCGTTATACATAAATGCCAGTTAAAATTGATATCAGATCAAAGTTTCGATTCTCTTTGCGTTTCTTAAAGAAATATTTTGTTGGGGGTGTTTAACAAGCTATGTTATCACTAGGTATCCAAATTTGTGATGAAATGCTACGAGGGGGGAGGGGGTATTTAAAATCACTTAAAAAAGCTACGTCATTTATGGACGCCCCCAAACACGCAATACCCACACTGGGGGAAGTTAAGAATTTCACTCATCTGCTCAAAACTAACAAAGTAGCTAGTAAGTGTGGTAAGTATCGGAGCCAATCAAGATAGTCTCATACACATTGGGTTGAATGCCGGACAACGACTCTGTACAGATATTGATTGCTTCTGATTTAGTTGGCACAAGAGGGTGTGGAGTGCCACGATGGGCGAACTAGCTGATCTGGTGAACATTGGACGCGACCAAAGATGGAGAGCGGCAGCCGCAAACCAAGTATTATGATCCGGCATTTTAATATTGATTGTGTGTTATCCTATTTTGTGATGTAATGTAAAGTGTTGTATGCATACTTATACCGCAGGTAATTATTTTACCTGATACCAGTTACAAAACCAGTTGGTTTAGATCAACCCTTGCCACACTTCTGTTTTCACAAATCTGTTCCTAGTCAAAAGGAAAAAAAAGCTAAGAAGCGCCAACATTAAAGGCGATATGCCGCTTTCCGCTCGGTGTCACCTATACTGAAGATGTACCGGTCCTACCCACTATCTGTTCTTCAACTTACAACACGAAGAGTGAGCGAATGAGTCCAAGTCGAGAACCGGTCACGATTCACGCAGGCCGACCTGTCGCACTAATTAATTGGAAGTGATAGACGTCACCCAAACGAACCATGGAGCAGCAGCGCAGCAGCAGCGTACAGAAAAGAAAAGCTGCTGCCTGACAAAATCTTGGTGGTGATCACGCGCGATTTGAGTCCCCCGTCGCGTCGCGTCGCGTCGTAGCGTCATCGGATTGGATTGGATCGGATTGGAGTGACTCGTGCGTCCCAGGAATGAATGGCCACGCCGTGTCGCCGCCGCCACCGGATGGATGGCAGAAGATTCATGTGATTGGACCGACTGGGCGGGTTGTTAGGTGAATAGAAAATAGCGAATAAATTTTCGAATTAACAAGCATACTGGCTGATGACCGTATACATGTAGAATGATTAATTGGTCTCTTTGAAGCCGTTTGGAGGATTTAGGATGGCTGGAAAAAGTCCCATAATTGATGACGAGGCCATCTCCGTTTTCAGTGAATGGAAGTTTGATGGTTCTGTTAGTTCGTTCGCCCCGTTTCAAAGGCGGTATAAATTTATCTCTAATTTTTGCAACTCCATGGACCATGCTCTACGTTGCCCGGGCACATCAAATCCCAGCAAATGGCTTATTTGTGTGGTTCTTTCACCGAGCGACAGTAAAAGTGAATAAGAAATCGTCCAATCAAACTTTGCAACGTTCTCGTAAAAGAGCCATACAACACATATCATAGAACCCGTCAAAAACTACGCTTCGTTGTCGTTGTCGTCGTCGTCGTCGGCGTCGCATAAATGCTGAAGTATGTTGTAAATATTTCAACCCCATCAAAAAATCTCACGATACTGCTGCTAGCTAGCTGTTGTGATGACGGGGCATGATAGCTCCGGTGCAGATTTCGGTGAATGATGATGCCGGGCTGCCGATCCATGTCTTGTACCTAAACCTAGCTCTACCTGCAGATGGGATCGGAGTTGCCAGATATACTTTATTTCTATGTAGTATTGATAGGTTTTAGTATGGATTGAATGCGGAGAAAAAAAAACAGAAAGTCAATGTATCAACAATCAAGTTAGTCAAAAAAATGACCAACCTCAAGAAAAGAGTTCAAGAAGTCTCGAAAAAAACTCCAAAAGCAATAACTGGAGGAATCCTCGTTGGAATCCCAGGATAGTTTTTAACAGCTTCTATGAAGAATCCCAGATGAAATTCTTGGAGGAATTGCTGAAAGAATTATTCAAATAAGTACCAATGATTTCCTCAAGGCATTCACCATGAAATTTCCCGCAGAGTACCTGAATAAATCACCCAAAGATTTTATAAGAAATTTTGAACAACAATTTTGGGAGAAACTTCCAATGGGATCCAATGAAACGCATTCTTCAATAAACTACTTGCTCCTACAGAATTGCAGAAGAAATTTCATAAAAAAAATCTTTAATGAAGCTCTCAAAGAAGTCTCTCAATGAATCCTAGGGAAAAAAAATAAAATTCTCACTGGAAAATCTGGTTAAATTTCAGATGGAATCCGTTGATGAATTCCCGAAAGAATATTCAAAAGCATTCTCCAACAAATCTCTAGCAAATTTACACTAAAAAAATAAATAGAAATCTTTAAAAAAATCATTGAAGCATTTCTAGATGGAATCTTACAATTCCAATGGTATCCTTGGATTGGATGAATTTTACAAGGAAGATTCTCTGGACGAACTCTCTCGTAAGTACCGTTGTAAGTACCCCTTGAATTTTTTCTGATGGTATTCTTGGAGAATTTCCAATAATTTTTTCAAGTAATTCCTTGAAGAATGCTGCGAGAAGCTTCTTAATGAATCTTTGGAGGTATCCCCCAATGTACTCCTGAAGAAATTTATCACAGAATTCAAAAAAAAAAAATCTCTTAATAGTTCCTGCACAAAATCCCGGTGAAAGAACTAGATGAATGAATGAATTCTAAGATAAATTCCTGAAGAAATCTCTTAAGAAAATCCCATCGGATACCTGGACAGGTTCATTGAGGCTGTTTGGAGAAATTCTTCAAAATATTGCTGAAGAATATCCCAAATAAATTATTGGGGGGGATACCGCTACAATTTCACAAGAAATCTCTGAACGAATTTACACCAAATCTCTTGAGATATTCTCCAGTGCTGTCATGGTAAAATCTGAGTTGATTACTCAAGTTTTCCAAATTGCTTCGCCCACTGTAATGAACTAATACAGATTTTTTCGTGGGAAACCCCTCTATAAATAACACAAGTTTACAAAATAAAACGAAAGTCGTGAACTTCTGTCAACGACCAAAATTTTTGAAGCATAATTTAGTGCTGATTTCGAAACCGACCTTCAGAAAATTTTAAGTAGAACAGTTTTTGACTTTAAGCTCAATATCGAGTTTTGTAACTTTTCAAAATATGTAATTCACTAAAATTCAAATATATTGCGTTTTGTTTAACCAACTTTATTTTTTTCCATAAATTAAAAGCTGAATACAATACCATTCGATCATCTGAAAACAGGTTTTGCCTCAGATTGATGAAATTCAAGATATTCGCTAGTTTTAGGGACGATCTTCTTAAATTTTAGCAAAATTCCCAAAAAAAATTTGAAGAAATATATTTTTTTCAATAAGAGAAAAACAAGTTAAAAATTCTTTCTCGACGTTTATTTGACATATCATATGCAGGCGAGTTTCAGTAAAAATTTCAGCTCAATCGGAGCATTGATTACGGAGAATAAGATGTTTGAAGTGAGTGACTTTGCTTAAAAATAGAACAAAAATCGATTTCAAATCATCAACCTTGTATCGAAAGTCGAAAAAATTTCCCCTCTACTGTATTTTTTTTCTTTCGCGTTTTCGAACTCAGGGCATGATTCTACACCAAAAATGATCATCTGCTTACCGAGTTCAAAAATGCTGTAAACTAGTGTAATAGTTTCATGAAAATTTTCCGTAATTATCGCGGATGGGGGCCTTCTTGCATGAGTTCGGCAAGAATTCTACTAAAGATTTCTCCGATAATTAGAATGGTCACCTTCCCATGTACTTCTTTTGAGATATCTTCATAACTACCTTATAAAAAAGACATTCCGCAAGATTTTCAAGAATAATTTCAGCAGAATTCCTCCAAAGATTCTTCCATTGTCAAGGGTTTCTTTAGAAAACTTCTGATGGAATACTACCTTGGAAGCTCAGGATTAAGGATTCTTTAGGAAAACCTTCCAAAGGTTGTTACCAGTGCTCTCATTGTTAAATCAGAGCTGGTTACTCAAGGTTTCCATATCTCAGCGGCATCTATTTATACTGGTAAGCCCGCATAGGACTGACTTCTAATGATTGAAATTTTCATGATTGTTTTCTATCAGTTATTTCTTCTATGAATTCAGCAACAACTATTCTAAAGAATCCTCCGAAAAATCTTTTAAAATTTAGAATTTATTCCTTCCTTTGTACCCTTGTACCATAATTACCTCCAGGGAAACATCCAGAAAGTCCTATAGAAATACTTTCAAGATTTATCATTTTTTAAAACGAAGAAATTATTCGTGGGTTACATTTAGCGATTATTTGAGAAATTCCTTCAAGGATTGCTACGGAAGTCCTTACCTTTATTCTTCAAACACTACTGTTAGAATTTTCCATCAAAATTCTTCTGGAACTTTCTAAAGAATTCTGGATATTTCTCCAAAGTTTCTCAAGGAGTGTCTCCAAGATTTTTATCAAACATGCAATTCCAGGAAAAATAGATTCAGAGACATATCCAGAGATTCATTCAAAAACTCTTCCAGGGGTTTTCTTTAGAAATGCTGCAGATTTTTTTTCTGGAAATTTTCATAAATTATTGTAAAAAATTCGCCAGAGCTTCATTAGGTCTTATTCCATATATTCAGAGATTCCTTCAGGCATTTACTTAGAATTTCAACTAGAAAATTCCCAAAAGACTCTGAAAGTTCCTCCAAGGTTTTCTTCAGAAGTTCGTCCAGATATCCCTCCAGGAATTCCTTAGAATTTATTCAGATCTTACTTCAGGTATTCTTTATTTTTTTCTGGTGATGCTTTAAAAAATGTCCAAGTAATTTCTACAGATATTATTCCAGAATCTATTCTCTGGGATTTTTCAAATAATTAATCAAGAAATCTTTCTATGGGGCCGTCCATAAATCACGTTGTCATTGTTGGGGAGTGATATAAGGGTAAAGACCATGGTCAATACAAATTTTAAAATCTTTATATGAACACAATACCATTGGGGAGGAGGTCGGACTATTCAGAAAAATGACCACGTGGTGTATGGACAGCCCCTATAAATACATGCAGAGGGTTCTCCTGTTATTCTTGTTCTATCGAAGATTCTTAAAAAAATCATTTTTTTAAGTCGTTCAGAAGTTTTCCATTTTCTCCCAGATTGTTTTCATTTTGTTTGTTAAGCATTTCCTTCGTGGATTTTTCTTCTTTTATGTAATTATCTCTGAAGAAATTGTATGAGAAATTCTTCTATGAACTCCTCCAAAGATATCTCCAGGAGGAGTTCTTCTAAGAGTTTATTCAGAAATTCTTCCAGTGATCTCTCAGAAATTCATAAATGTTTTTATACAAGAATTCCATCAGTGCCTCTGTTGTAATTTTTTGCTGGAATTAGGGCATACATTTTTGAGAGATTGCTTTATCATTTTCTCTGTGGATATCTGCAGTACTTCACTCAGAAATACCTTAAGCACTTTTTCCTTGAAATAAAGTTCAGAGTTCCCCAAGAAGTTTCTCATTATTTTTTCCCTAGGAGTTAAGGATTTATCTTAAGGGGTTTCTTCAGGTTCTTTCCCAAGAATGTTTGTTAAGAATCGCTCCAGGAAATTTTAAAGAATTTGTTGTACGAATCTTCAAAATTGTAATAAGGCGATTTTTAAGAAATAATTCTTTCAGACAATCATCCTGGGATACCTTTTGAATTTTAATTAAGAATTCTGCCGGGTATTGTTGTGCAATTTCTGGAAGAACCTCTAAAAATAATCCCTGGAGGAATATCTGAAACAATTCCTACATGAATCTTTCAAGGAACTATAGGAGATATTTCTGACGGAGCCACAGGAGCAAGTAATTAATCAAAATAAAATCGTGTGGGAATTTCTGCAGGAATCCCAGAATTAAGTTCTAATGATATTCATGGAGGAACCCTTAGAAGAATTTCAAAAAAAAAAAAAAATATCTGTCGGATTTTTCTGAGGATTTTTTTTCTGCACTGAAATTCCTGAATAAATCCCTCATTCTCTGAAGAAGTCTCTGAGGATATTTTAAAAATAAATCGCTGGCTGCATTTCAGAAGGAATCTGAGTGATAATTTCTGAAAGAATCGTTGAAAAAAATACTCTGGGAATTTTTGAAGAAATCCCTGCAGGAAGTTTCACAAATCTTCCTAAGGAAATACCTGGTGAATATTCCCGGAAAAGCCTAGGGAGGAATTTCTAGAAACGTTTATCAATCCTCGAGCAGTCGCGTCTTTGACTACCTGCAGCGACGCCGCGCTCACGCTGTGTATCACAAGCGTGCATTTTTCATGGTGCGTGTACTCAGTACACGTAATACAATTAAGTAATCTTTAGGAAAATTCCTGAAGAAGTTCTTTATTAAAATTCCTTAACGAGTCTGTGGAAGATTTTCTAAAGAAACCCGTGGTGAAAATTCCGGTGGAATTTGATTTTATAAACGAATCGCAGTGAATATTTCAGAAAACATTCCTGAGCTTTTTGTGAAAATATTTCTGAAAAAATACCGTTGGAACACTTAAAAAACGCCCAGATGTTCTTCTGTAAAGATGTTTTGTTTTGTCCTGAATGAATTTTTAGGAAGCATTTCTGAATAAATACCTCAAAGAATTCACTGGGAAACTCTTAGAGTGGTCATTTAACCCTGGATTTATAAATTCCTGTAATATATTCTGGATGAATCTCTTTAGAAGTTCCTAGACACATTCTAGCATGAAGTCTTAAAGCAATTCCTGAACGACGAAGACACCCTTGGAAGAATTATGAAAGATTCTTTGAGAGAATTTCTGAAGTAATCCCTGTTGAAATTTTAAAGGATCCCTGCAAGGGTTTTCCAAATGAATACCTGGAAGCATTTTTGAAGTTATCGCTGGCAAAGTTTCAGGAGGAAATCATAGTAATTTACATAAAAGTATTCCTGAAAAAAATAATTTCTTCAGAATTTTCATCAAGGAAATCCTTCTGAAAACATCCGTGGATCAATATGGAGATTAACTAGCCTCAGGCTGAAAATCTCCCTAATAAAGAGCTGGAGAAATCTCCAGCGATTTTTTTTAACAAACCCCTTGATGAATTTCTGCAGAAAACTTTAGAAAAAAATCTAAAGGAGTTTGTGAAAGATTTTTTTGGAGAAATCCGTGAAGCAATTTCTGGAGAAATACTGAACTGTTGAATTTCTGAAGAAATCCGAGGATGATTTCCTGAAAGAATTCTCCTACGCAATTTCAAAAGAATTGATGGAGGAATTTCTGAGAAAAAAAAATGAAAGGTTTACTTGCAGAGTTCTTAGAGAAATTTTCGAAAGATCCTCTTGAAGTAATTCTGAATGAAATTTTAAAGAAATTTCCTAAGGAATCCATGGCATATTTTCTGAAAGATAACTTCACTGAAATGAAGTTTTTTTTTAAGATTTTCTAAACCAATCCATGGAGCAATTCCGGAAGGATTCCAAGAGAAAATTTTCCAGGGCATTTCTGGCAGAATTTTTATTAAATTCTTTGAAACATTTTCTGAAGGAATCACTTCAGAAATTTCTGAATGATTTTAACAGGAACCCATGGAGTAATATCTGAAGGTATTGATGACTGTTTTCCAAATGCACCCTTTGATAAATTTCTTGAGGAATCTTCCAAATAATTTCTAAATGAATCACCCAAGGATTTCTGAAAAAAATCAGGCATGAATTTCTGAAGCAATCCATGTAAGATGTTCTAAAATAACTTTTTGAGAAATTTCCGAGACATTGCTAATAAAATGCCGGGGCCCGTGGCGCAATTGGTCACACGTTTGCTTCATAAGCAGATGGTCATGGTTTCGATCCCAGCCCCGGCACTTTCGTCACGTGCTCTTTCCTCCCTGAGAGCAGCTGACTCTGACCCTCTGCTGAGCCTATGGCTCAAATGGCCCGGATACTTGGACATCGGCAAACTCATATTGATAGGAAATTAATTACGTTTTTTTATCGCAAGAGCTGGTGACTCAGTGAGTAACTTGGAGTAGCCTCGATGATACCACTGATTGCTACAAAAGTTTGTTCATGGATTCCATTTAGTTTTTTTTAACACTTCTGAACGATTTCCATAAAAAAATACTATTAGATTTACTCCTGAAGATTTTTTTTTGAAATTCAGGAAATTCTTTTACCAATTACTCTAGGGTTTTTTTTTTCAGGAATATCTTTAAAGACAGATGCAATTCCAGAAGATGTTTTTGCGTGGAGATTCATCAGAGATTCTTTCTGATGTTCCTCTAAGGTTTTCCTTTAGGAGTTAGGAGTTTATTTCGAAAGTTCCTCTTTAGAGACGAACCAGCCAAGGTTAAAAGTCTCTTTAATAAAGACAAATCAATCAATCAATAGAGTTCCTCCTGAAGCGTCTCATGATATTTTTTTTTTTCAAAAAAATGGGGATGTATCTTAATGAACTAGAGCCAGAAACTCCTCCACAGATAACGTCAGAAATTGCTTCAGGGGTTTCCGTCAAGAATTTGTTCTATGAATCCCTAAATGTAACACCAGGAGTTTTCAAGAGATTTCTTTGAACAGTCCTTCATGGAGTTCCGTAAGTATTGTTTGAAGAATTTCTGAGTTAACGTCTGAAAAATCTCTGCAGTAATATCTGAAAAAAAGCTACAGAAATCTCTGAAGGAGTCCTGGGAGATATTTCTGGCGGTACCGCAGGAGCAATTTATTGGAAAAATTCTTGTAGGAACTTCTGTAGCAATTCCTGAAGAAATTTCTCAAGAAGAAGGACTTTTATAGAAAAACTTTGCTCTTGAAGGAATATCCACAATACTGTAAACGTCTGTGGAGATAATTTCGGAGGATTTTCAGAAGGAATCCTAAAGAAAGTTCTGAAGGAATTTCCGAATAAATTTCCTGAGGAATCCATTCTGAAAATATTCCTGGAGATTTACGTTGGCAAATTTCAGAAGGAATTCCTGGAGCTTCTTCAAAGATCACCAGAGAAAACTATTGATATATGTTTTTAAGGAATGCTGGACAAATTCCTAGGAAATATTTCCGGAACACTCCAACGAATCCATCGAGAATTTCTCAAAGATTTGCAGAAATATTGCCTAGAGAATCACTGAAGAAATTTCAGATAAAATCCCTGAAAAAAATCCCAAAGAAATTTCTTAGGAAATTTGCTAAAGACTCAACGAAAGTATCTTCGTCAAAATACCATGAAAATTTTTTGGACAACTGGAGATTCGTTCCCAAGAAGTCCTCAAGAGATTTATAAAGGAGTTTTCCAACAAATATTGAACATTTCCACACGAAATTATTGTTGCAGTAACTGTTCTCGAAAAAAAAAATTCCTGGGTGTCCCCAAATTCTCGAAAGATAGCCATAAGAAATATCTGTTGAAATCTCTGAGGAAATCTTAAGGTAGAATTCCTCATGAAATCATCGGTTAAATAGAATCCATACAGCCAAGTCCTCTTTAGATTATGTAAATTATATATTCTTTGCAGTACAATTGATCCAATAAAGATTTCGTAGCAGGGGCCCGTGGCGTAGTTGCCCGGGCAGAGTTCAAGTACTGACGATCAAAATGTGATGTTGGTTTGTTTGAGATAAGAGGTAAAAGTTCTGAAAATAATAGCAAAAAATTGTTCTTGAACCATCTAACCAATAGCAAAATATGATATTTGAAAATCAATCAAATAGCTCACTGCTATTGGTTAGATCTTACCAAGAGCTAAATGTGATATGATGATGATGTTCCAGGAGTAAATTTGAGATATTATTTTCAGTATTTTTACCTCTTATCTCAAACAAACAAATATCACTTTTTGTTCTCCATATCAAAATATGCTATTTTTGAGCTTTTTTGCTCTGCTCGGGTGGTCACACGTTCGCTTCATAAGCGGATGGTCATGGGTTTGATTCCCAGCCCCGGCACTTGCAATTTTTCGTCAGTTGCTCTTCACCGAGAGCGGCTGACACTGACCCTCTTCTGAGCCCCATGGCTCAAACAGATACATGGACATCGGCGAATTGCTACTCATAATGGACCCCCAATCGGACTGGAAAGGAACAACGGCCACCTATCATCCTTGTGCTCATCATTCTACCATGTAGAGTAGAAAAGTGAAAGCAGCAGAAAGACAACCAGTTCGATAAAGTATAATAGAATACATCTAGGCTCTGTACAATACTGTAGGTACAGCTGTCAATTGAAATCGCTCACGTAGTGCCCTAGTGGACAATAGAGCTGTAAATTAGGTTAAATGAAAAAAAAAGATTTCGTTCGGAGTAATCTGGCATCCCCGCTTCCGATATAAGAATGCTTGAAACATCCGTCGGATCTCGTTTCCCCCAAACAACCCCCGCACGCACTGATCTCGCTTCTTGGCAGAAAAGCTTCTCACAAACAGCCATCAAGCACAGACGCGCGTCATTGCATCGTTACTCCCCGGGTATTTATAGCAGAAGCGTCCTCGTCGTGGAGTTGAAGAAATGGAGGAGCAAGGAGGTCGCCCCGAGTGTAAAATACTTAACTTACCGTCGTCGCTCGCTCGCTCGATTGCTCGTAGAACCTTACGGGTGGCGGTGAAGGTGAAACATAAATCCAGCGTCTGCTCGATATCGATACATCCTTGGCAGCTTCAGAATGTGATGATAGGTGTCCCTCCACTTTAGTGCACTGCATGTGGAGCGCGTCAAGTCATCCTACAAGGTGAAGTTCTGTCTCGGCGCAGCAGATGAGACGAGCACCGAAAAGCGGGTCTGATTTTGACACCTGACTGATGCTGTGTGATATTTTTTTCGGCGTCAGCTTTTAGTTGAGGTAGGTTGCAGACGTTATTTTGTATGTACCTAGGGGTATTAGGGGCATAATGGACACCCTAAGCAAATGAGTAAGTTAGGCCTGTATAACAGACAAAAACTTAACATATTATCAGTTGGCTTACAACTTTAGCTTGTTTCCTACGCATTTAAATCATTTACAGCAGGTACAATGTCTTTATTGTGGAGAAATAAGGATTTTTAAACGCTGTGTTTCTTAGGGCTGGCAGGAAAGGTTCGGGGCGAAATGGACACCATTGCATATTTTATGCAAATTCTTTGATTACATCGACCAGTTAAGTAATTGGCCAACGTAGATCAATGCCACAGATATGATACTCCATCTTAGACGAGTTTACATAACATCAAAGTTAATTTTATGAACTTTAGACTAAAATAATCGAAAAGTTTTTTTCCAGCCTCTCTAAAACGCCTAAAAGTATGCAATGCGCGTACATCCATTCGTAATTGCCAGTGTTCATTTCGCCCCGAATCGACTAGAACATTAAAATTGTTATTTTGAGTAAATTCTGATCAAAAATAAAATATTTCATTCATTGCTAAATCTGCGTATACATGTAGATAAGGTAAAAATTCATTTGTTTATATGGTGTACGCACTCAAACACTCGTAATACCTTATTTGCTGCTGCTTCGAAATTATAAGAATTTCGCCATATGATAAACATATTTTAATTTCAATGATATTTAGAATATTTTGAAGGTATATAAATGGTACTTTTAAAAAATAGAACAATAGCTTGTTCCTTTACACTTATGCATTAAAAGTTTAGCATAAAAATCAACGGTTCCGTCAAAAACAGGGGTGTCCATTTCGCCCCGGGTGTCCATTATGCCCCTAATCCCCCTATTTAATTTGAAATATGTTGAATTTTTGCAAGTATGTTTTCTTCAAAACAACTTAACAACCAATGATTTCATTCCCCTTCAAACAGACGTCCCATATCACCGAGAGTTTTATTTTTACCACTCTGAAGAGTCGAGATAATGCATTTCGTCAAATTACGAAAAAAGTAGGTCAGTTCTGGAAGGTATTATTGTTTCGATTTTGCCAGCAGATAACTGCTAAATTTACGTCGTTGTCATCATTACCGCGTTGTTCACTCTCCTCCACTTTCGTCGTTATCACCACCTTCGAATGTAGGTATGTATGGTGCAGTGCTCTTACACATTTCTACCAACAGGAGCAACAAACTCGCTCCGATATCAGTACAGACAGTGATAGCAGCCAGGCAGGCAGTAGCGACCGCAAGCGGCGCGATAAGATTAGCCGACCGCCCCTCCAAGCCTAAGTGATGATTATTGGTTTGTTTAAGCATACTTTGCACATTATTTCCCGGGCCACTGGCTTCGGGTAAAGGTGGGAAAGGAGGCATACCTGTTTTGCCGCCTTGTTTGTTTTAGGTACAGCCCAGACCCCGGCGAAAGCCGGGGCCGCGATAAGGCTGCATTGCAAATGCTGAGCCTTGACTTTGACTTTGCAGTCGAACACACGTTGCCTTGAGCTAGTGCCGCCGACGGCGACGCGACGGGTGCATGTGTGGATGACAAATTGGTCACCGCACTGATAAGCAGACCGCTAATGTCGTAGATCAGTTCTGCATGTCGAATCGCAGATAAGGGAACGTCCATAAATTACGTCACGCTAAAATTGACCATTTTCAACCCCCCCTCCCCCCTATGTCACACTTTTTGTGTGAGACCTCTAAAATTTTTGTATAGGTCGTCACACTTTGCTGAACCCCCCCTCCCCCCTCAAAGCGTGACGTAATTTATGGACGTTCCCTAAGTGAGACTGGCTTGTGGTTGAAGACGGAACGAATAAAGGTGATTCGATGACCTCAATTGGAAAACACGAATATTATCGATAAAATATTAAGTGAGAAAATTTTAACTGTATTTCAATTTCAACAAAACTCAAGTGACATGTCGATGAATTTCGCACTTTCATACTTTTAGCAAAAATCCATCACAAGGCACCAGAAATCATATCGTTTATCTGGCTTTTGCTGTTTGGGCCTGAAATTCTTAAAAAAGTCATAATCTTGAATTTTGAGCCGCCATTTTGGATTTTAGTTCGCCATCTTGGAAATTATGGTCATCTTCCCCATATAAATTATGCATACTCATATTGAATGATTTTAGAGCCTAAAACTCCATTAGCAGCCGCCATCTTAAACTTGGATTCGCCATATTGGATTTTAGAACACCATCTTGGATATTCTGGTCGCCATTTTTGAACTTTGGACATCTTTTCTCACACCAGATATACCCATATTGTATGATTATAGGGCCTAAAACTCCTATCGCCATTTTTGGACTTCGAACATTTTCCAAATATCAAATACACCCGTATTGCACAGTTTTTGGGCCTGAATCTGTAATATGTAGAAGTTTGTAATTCGAATTTTATACACAATAAAAAAAAAAAAAAAAATCTCCACTAAACAGACGCCATCTTGAACCTAGAGCCTTCATCTTGAATTAGACCGCCATCTTAGATATTCTGTGTCGTAACCGGTTGAAACGGTAAGCGTTTTCAACCGAATAAATATCAGCAACATCCGTTGCTCTTAGCAATAACCGATCGACTGACTATAAGTTCGTTGCCACGACCAAGGCGCAATCAAATTCCGAATTCGCTGGCTGACTTCGGGTCGAGCAGCCCGGCAGCTTCTTGACAGCTGCCGAACAACGTCAGCGTTCCTAAAAATTTTGGTCCGGGTGGTACTGTCAGATTCAAAGCGACAAGCGCTACTTTTGGATAGGGCGAAAACCGACAATAACAAACCGCATAAAAATATTAAAACATTACACTGAAACCTTAATTTGTTGTTTCCGCTTTTTTGTGGTAGATAAATGCAAATTAAGTGCGGCATGATGAATTTTGTTAACTAGAAGCGAAAATTATATCTATAAAACGGGTAAAGGCAAAACAGTCGGCATTCATAAAATTGATAAAAAAAACTCATGTTTTCTTCTAGTGCGGTTATTAAGCACCAGCAAGTAATAAATTAGGTTACTTATGCTAACATTTTACAGCTACATATCTGGTGGCAAAGCAAAAATGGAATTAAAAAAAAAATTGTTGATTTTTTTTTTGAGTTTGATCTTCGGTTTGGTCTTTCTTACAACAAATAAAAAAGAAAAATCAAAATAATTTCAATTTAATGAACATTACCTTTCGCGCTTCTGTTGAATACGTCCTTTTGATACGAAACGCTAGCCTCTTGTCGGCTTCCACGAAACAAAAAGATGTTTTCACATGGACAAAAATTGTTGCGTCAGTGAAGGATGGACCCGTTGTTTACGAACAGTAGCGACATCTACGATTTGCAAGTAGGTACTTGCATCTGTCAAGTTACGGGGGGTTTTGGGTCGAGTAACTTCAACACATTCTCTCTCGCCATTTCACTCTCTTCTCTCATGAAAGTGATAATGACTGTTCAATCAGTAATGTCTACACAACTTCCAAACATCAGTTTGGCACATCTTCCTCATACCAAATACACTCAATTGTGTTTTTACACGACTTATTTTACACGATTTCGTTTTGCACGACTGTTTTCGACAAAAAAAAAACAAGTAATGTGAATCTCATTATTCACCCTGTTAAATCATACTGTTGGAAGGAGATTCTTATAAACCCGCAGATTTCGCGTAAGTGTCTCAACTTACGGGTCCGCCAAACCCCCTTTTGGCCCTTCATACAGCGATATGTTGAATTCAGAGTGGTAATGAATTTTTTTCTTCACTGTCAAGTGGAACTGCATGCAGAGCAAGACTCAAGCAAGGATGGTGGCTACATACCACACGAGTTTTTTTAAACGATTACGGTCATTTGCGGAGGGCAAATCGCGTATGGTCGTGCATGGTTTCTCTAAGTTAAGCGAACTATTTTACATGAACTTTTTTTTTTTTCAAATTTATTTATTTATCTTTTGATAATTTACAAACATTATTACAAACTCAACTTATTACCTATATCTTAATTTAATCCATTCTGAACATTTTCGTTTGAATCCTTGAACACTTCGTACATTTTTCATTTAATTTGGTAATTCATTGAAAATTCTAATTCCTTTATAATATATCGACTTTTGTGTACTTGTCATTGTGAACGGCACAACACGCAAATCATTATTTTGTCTAGTCCTATGTGAATGAATATTTCGTCCTCTTACTATAATATTTGTCGAGTACTCTGGCAACATGTGTTTAGTCAATTTAAAAATTGTCGTCATTACATTAAAGGTTATTCGTTCTTTTATTGAAAGCCACTGCAAAGCTTCCAACATACCTAATATTGGAGTGAGCTTACCGCAATTTAATATGTACCTCATAAATTTATTTTGCAACTTCTGCAACCTTTTCAAGTGCGTATCACTGGGTAAAAACAACACAGATGAACAATAGTCAATATGAGGCGCCACTAATGTTTTATATAAATATAGGGGGATTAGGGACATAATGGACACCCGGGGCGAAATGGACACCCCTGTTTTTGCCGAAACCGTTGACTTTTTTGTTAAACTTTTAGTGCATAAGTGTAAAGGAACAAGTCATGGTTCTATTTTTCAAAAGTACCATTTATATTGCTCAAAAATAACCAAAATATCATTGAAATTGAAATATGTTTTTCATATGGTGAAAATCTTATAATTTCGAAGCAGCAGTGTTGAAGTGTGTCCACCATAAAAACAAGTGAATTGTTACCTTAAATACATGTATACAAAGATTTAACAATGGATGAAGTATTTTATTTTTGATCAGAATTTACTAAAAATAGCAATTTTATTGTTGTAGTCAATTCGGGGCGAAATGAACACTAGGGCCTGTCCATAAACTACGTAGACTCTTAGAGGGGGACGGGGGGGTCTGGCCAAAGTCTACGCTCCATACAAATTTCGAAAATATTGTATGAACAAAAGTCTACGAGGGGGGAGGGGGGGGGGGGGTCTGAGATGGCCGAAAAAAAGTCTACGTAGTTTATGGACAGCGCCCTAGCAATTACGAATGAATGTTCGCGCATTGCATACTGTTAGGCGTTTTAGAGAGCTTGGAAAAAAATCAATCCGATTATTTTAGCCTAAAGTTTATTTAATTAACTTTGATGTTATGTAAACTCGTCTAAGATGGAGTATTATATCTGTGGTATTGATCTCCGTAAGCAAATTACTTAACTGGTCGATGTAATCAAAGAATTAGCTTAAAATATGCAGGGGTGTCCATTATGCCCCGATGGGTGTCCATTTCGCCCCGTGCCTTTCCTGCCATCTCTAAAAAACACACGGTTTACAATTCACAATTTCTTCGCAATAAATACATTCTACCTGCTGTAAATGCTTGAAAGACGTAGGAAACAAGTTAAAGTTGTAAGTCAACTGAAAATATGTTAAGTTTTACTCTGTTATACAGGCCTATCTTACTCATTTGCTCAGGGTGTCCATTATGCCCCTAATCCCCCTATTTTGCTCCAAAACGTCAAACGAATCAAACGAATCAACATTCCATATTTTCTTGCTACTTTTTTAACTACATCTATATGCTCTTTAAATGACAATTTACAATCTATGTGAACTCCAAGGTATTTAAAAACATCTACTTTTTCAATTTTTATCCCTTCAATCTCTATTTTAAGCTCTGTATTGTTCAAATTCTTTTTATTGCTGATTATCATTGACTTTAACCACTTGTTTAATAACGCTAAATCATCTTTTATCTTCCTATTCTCCTATTCTTATCTCCTATTCTTAGCTATTCTCACATTCTTTTCGGCAATAAAAATAACTGTGTCATCTGCAAAGAGGTTAATATCACAGTGTTTAATAGCTTTCTTCATATCGTTAATATACAAAATAAACAGAATCGGTCCTAAAACACTTCCCTGCGGAACACCGAGCGGCACTAATTTTGTTGACGAAGTGAATTTTCCATATTGACATATTTGTGTACGACTAGATAAATAAGATTCAAACCACTTGAGAACATTTCCTCCTATACCATATTTTCTCAAAGTTTTCAACATTTCTGTGCGAGATATGGTTTCAAATGCACGCTTGAGGTCCAAAAACAATACAACAATAGTTTTCTTCTCCTCAATCATTCGTTTACATTTGTATAAAAGCAAGTTCAATGCAGATTCGCATGAATGGTTCAGCCTAAATCCAGATTGTTCACTTATCAATATATTCCGTTCATTAACGTACTCAAGCAATTGATCTTTAACAATGATCTCCAATACTTTCTCGTAAATTGGCAGCATATTTATTGGCCTATATTCCTCTGCTTTTGTTGTTCCAGCCACCTTTGGAATGGGAAAAACTGTTGATTGTTTCCAGCTACTTGCTCAAGAGAATCATTAATAATTCCTAGTAAATAATCTCCAGTAACCTCCAAAGAATCTTTCAGAACCTGTAAGTTTACATTATTGATACCTGATGAACTACCAATTTTTTCAATAGATTTACATAACTTATCATGAGAAATACTATGAAATACATTAAAATTTTCAGTTAACTGATCATGTTAAACCTTTCGCATATTTCACGGTCGTTGGTTACATTATCTCCATTGAAACTGATATTATTCACATGATTTTCTTTACTTTTCCAAAGAGATTTAAGGGTTTTCCATAGTCCCTTACTGTTTCCCCTGTTTTGTTCAATCTTCCTCTGTGTGAATGTTGCCTTCGCTTTTCTGAAAGAATATAGATATTCATTCCTCAATACTTTATATTGCTGCCAATCGGCTTCATCCCAACTAGCACTTGCTCTCCTGTACGCTTGGTCTCTCGAGACTTGTAATTTTTTTAATTCAATAGTGTACCATTTTTTGCGATTTCTACATTTAATGTTTTTGACAACAACAAGTTTGTTTATACTATCAGTTAACACTGAGCTCAATATATCTGCCTTTACATCTAATTATCTATCGCTATTATTGGGCATACTGCGTCTGAGCAACGAGACTAGTGCGTTCTTAGAGTATTTTCTCCAACTTTTCAAAGTAACAAATTCTTCCACAGGTTCTGAACTTTCACCAAAATGGACTTGCATTGTTTCGTGATCGGAAATTGTATTGTACTGATCTATGTTGACCTTCACCTCGTCAATATTACAGAATACTAAATCAATAATAGTTTGCGATCTGACAGTTTGTCGTGTAATCTCTGCCGACGCATCAATCGTGTAAAAACAGAATTAAGTGTTTACCTTTCGATTGAGCCATAAATAAATGAACTAGACAAAAAAAAAGTGTTTACCTTTATTGTATGGTTTTTGCATTTGGAGCCTAAACTCCATTAAGCAGACGCTATCTTGAATTTGGAGCCGCCATCTTGTTTTTTTTTTATTATTTTCAATCACTTCACCTAATTTACATCTCATTTGTCCCCTAGAACACTGCGTGAGCGATTCCAATTGGCAGCTGCACTTACACTTTGTACAGCCCCTAAATGTATTCTATACTAATTCTACTATATCGAACTGGTTGCCTCTCCGCTGCTGTCACTTTTCTACCCTGTCCATGTTAGAATGATGAGCATGAGGATGTTAATGTGTGGCTCTAGTTCCTTTTCCAGCCCGATTGGGGGTCCATTATGAGTTGCCGTTCGCCGATATCCAAGTTTCCGGGTCTGTTAGAGCATAGGCTCCGAAGAGGGTCAAGTGTCAGCCGCTTTCTGGGGGAAGAGCAATTGCCGGGGCTGGAATCGAACCCATGACCATCCACTTATTAAGTGAACGTGTAGGTAGCCACTACGCCACGGGCCCCGGCAGTAAATTGATAGTGTACCATAGAAAATAGATGAATGCTCCATAAGTATTATCAAACTGCACCGCATAAAATATAATTTTCTCCATGAAAAATTGAAAATTCTCCATGGATGGCATACTTAGTGTCATAATTTGAATTCAGCAGTGCTGAATTGCTTTACATTGCTATATTTAGTGGTGCAGATCTTTGAAGATATGGAGAGTTTTGAATTGTTTATTTAGCAAATCGTATTTTATATGGTGCAATTTAATAATACTTATAGAACATTTATCTATTTTCTATGGTGCAATATCAATTTTTTATGGCGAAATTAAGCTTTTCTATGGAGAAATATTCAATTTACTATGGGTACAATTTTATTTTTTAAGAGCATTTTGTTATAATTTATTGGTACAAAATAGCAAATTTAGTGAGAAAATTTCATGTTTTACTGGTACATTTTCAATAAAGTATGTAACATTTTCAATTATTTATGGTTAACATTAAACATTTTTTTGGAATATCTATTCATTATTTAGGGAGCACTTTTTAATTTTATATGGAGCATTTGTTATTTATTACGGTCACATTAACCTTTTGCCATTGTGCTGACATTTTTTTATGTAGGTGTTGCTTCAGCCTGCTTTTTCTCGTGTTTATCAGGGAAGATAGGTGGAAAAAAAGTAAAAAGCTAGTGTTGGGGAACTTACTGCGGTGGATGAGGTGAAAAGAATAGCGCTGATGAACTTAGGTTTCTCATTTCCTCCGGATTTGGTTCACAAAACACTCGCGAAGTCGAAATTATTAGACTGAATAAACTTTTACACTTTTTACTTTATTAGTGGTAACAAAACTACACATTGCGACAACTTTACACGTCTGTTTCACGCGAGGTCGAAATCAAGACTGAATATAAAAAAAAGTTCTTGTTTCTTATTGAATAATTATCCTTCATTTGATAACGAGCGGCTTTTTGAGAGAAAGAGAACTGAGAGTGATTTCTTCCAAATAATTTCTTACAAATACTAATTGCAAATTAATTTCAAACTGAGTTATAAATCAATCGCTAAACTATTTTACGTTAACAGCTTGATTCGGCAATGGTGTGCAAGTAATAAAACGAATGGGTTGTCGCTATCAACGTTGTATGTGATCCGACTACACGAAATTTTCTGTATTAAATGTAGTTGCATAAAAACAAACGTAGTTTTTAGAGACCAAACTTCTCACAACTGCTTTGGAAAAGTATTCAAGGTGCGTTGAATATTTTCAATCAATAGAACAAAATGGTTTTCGCCAAGAATGGTGAGTTCGAACCGAAAATATAAATTTTCTTTAACCCTCGAGCGATCGCGCTGTTGTATTTTGTACAACACGTTGAAAAAATCTCGCTTTTTGTGTTCAGCATTAGCGCGGTGCTGACAGGGGTGGCCAACCGCGCGAGTTACGGAAGGTTAATACATTTCGTCATGAAATTACTTGTAATGCAGGAAGAAAGATTCAAGTAACAAATTACGGCGTTGGTTCAATACAAATAAAGCTGAAACGAATTTTTTGGATAGTGTGTAACGTTATAAAAATAATGCAGTTTTTGGAGCTCATACTTCTCAGTTATTCTGGGAAATTAATCACACGTAGGTGCACATCATTGTCATGAAGCTATAAAACAAATGGGTTGTCGCGATAAATGCTTAGTTCGAGCTAAAAATATACATTTTCCGTATTAGACGTGATTTTGTGTCCAGGTAGCGTAGCCAGACGAAGGCGAGCACCAAGAGACCTACTGGAATACATTAACAGCAGCCTGCTCGAGAACATCAACGAAGCAGTCGAGAGAACCATCCGGTACGTGGAAAGAAATCGACGGAACGAATGGTTAAACGAGGAGTACAGAGCGATTCTGGAGGAGAAAAAACGCAGCGCAGGTGGCAATGCTGCAGCATGGAACCCGACAGTACATGGAACAATACAAGCAAAAGCGGAAAAAGGGTGACCCCCCTTTTTCGGGAGAAAAAGAAAGCAACCTGGAAGAAGCGGAGTGCGAGGAAAGAAGCTCAGTGCAACCAGCAACAGTTTGGTGTCACGATTCGATATATGCAGAGATAGAGACAAGAGCCTCCTGAAAAATAAACATGAGGCAATTGAAAGATGAAAGCAGCACTTCAACGAACACCGGAATTGCACCTGAATGACTTTATTGGAGCTGCAGAGGATGGCTGTCATAGCAATATAACTCAAGTGTGAAGTGCATGTTGTGTATAAAGTGTTATCCCCATCTCCGTCGCCTGTCACCTAAAGTGAATGATTTTGAGGGATTTGAGCTGGGCGTGCACGGCTTTTCTGCGTTACGATCTTCACGAAGTCCGGTCAATTTATTTGTTTTGCGGACGAAATGTACATTATCGCCAGAAAATTTTTATTGATTGCCGAGCTGCACGCATACTCGCTTGAAACACATAGCAGAAAAATGGTGGTGAATGCGTCAAACCCAAAGTATTTTTCGACACTGGTTGTAGAACTCGATGAAACATCTTGTTGCAACACCTTGCGTAAATAACTTTTTAAGTAACATGCAGTATTTTAGTGTTTTTTTTTTCCTGGGACAAAACACTATATGATTGCTTGTTCCATCTAAAAAAATGTTTTGAGAGAAGCTCTCAATTTTAGAAACGAGCCAGTGGAACATCCAATTTTCACGATACGATCCCCTTTGACTGCAGAATCGCACGACAAACAACTTGTTTTGAACTAGGTAGGTATATGTGTGTTCGATAGACTGCAAATTGAACGACACAATTTACTTCGGATGGCCGCATGACAAACCCCATTGCTTTCCTCGCTCGCCTAGCGAAGAAATCTCTAGGAAAGCAAGCAAAATCGAATGAAAACAGCCAACGAAGACAAGATGGTAAACATCCTACATCCGATTAGACTGCTGGCTGGCTGCTATCTTATCTTGCCTTATAGCGAGACTTTCATGTGAACAACAGTTCCCCATCGTCACCGCTGCCAGTAGTAGCAGTGCGACAGCAGGCGACCAATATTTTCATGCAAGCGATCGGCGTGTTATTGGAAAATTTCCGCATCGTTCCCGAAGTTTGCTTGTGCAGGGGAGACATGGGGACTTGCCATTCTAAGCATTTTTTCTACGTTTAAATTGTGGGCTGTCTTGTCATTTATTTTACAATAGTTATATATTTTCATTATTTCCAATAATTTTTCTAATTCTGCGAAAATTTTCCACCTTGGAACAGAACTTACCGTTTCGAGCTGCGAACGTAAATTTTTGCATTTATTTATTTATTTTCCAATAATGTTTCATTGAAGATATACAAGAAATTATTTTATTCGTCTATATGGATTGTTTAATCTACCTCACACAATTTATCTTTAACACTTCTTACATTTGTTTTTTATTCAGTTGGTAATTTGTTGTTAATTCATATCCAGCATAATAATAGCTTTTGCGTACTTCTGATAACATGTGTCACAACACAACGTAGCCCGTCAAGTTTATAACCTGTAGTAATAAAAAAATAAACTTTATTAATTTGTTCTGTAACATTTCCAATTCACTCAGCCACATTTACCTCGTCTTGATCTTACGTCCCACAGTTTCGTTTTATGAACACTTTCGACAGTTCATTAAATTAGAGCCTCGTCCAGTGACTATTTTGTATTTGTATATTGTGAGAATGGCACGAAGATACTCTGACCAAGGAAATCGAGGAGTTTTTGTTTCGAAAAGTTCATAAACATGCCCGGGAATAATCTTTAACATGGTCTTGCTGCGCCTGGCGCTTTGACCGGGTCCTTTTCTTTATAACGACCGTGTAAGAAAATGCACACTTAAAAGCATTTCCCAAAGAGGGGTCTTCCAAAAACACGAAAGGACACGACCCCGGGCAATAACGTCCAACCTCAATATCTCACCACAATCATTACCTATACAGAAGAGCTCCGGAAAGAATCACAATCTCCTTCGTCATCGTCACATGCCAAACATACATATCTATGCATCGCGCCCTGCATTTGGGATCGTGGGGGGGGCAAACAAATAAAACTCTCATTCGTCGAGGATCCAAACGATGCACGGCAACGACGGGAGCGATGTTGTTTAGTTTGGATTCCGTGAATAAAAATGTAAGTATAAATAAATAATTTGTGCAAGTGTTTAGGGTGGGTATGTTGAGCTACTTTCGAACAGTGGAAAAATTTCGGAAATGAGGGTCAATTTACGGAATGTTAAAATTATAATCGCTGGCTGAACTTGATTTGTGGATTATGCAAATGTTTATAGACTTTTTAATAGGGAACAGTTGGTATGAAAAAATCGTTTTTTTTTTTCTGAAAAAAAAAACATAAAAATACTCTAGCCCTTCGAATTTGTTGCGCTCTCAGAAATATTAAAATATAAAAATAACCGTACTTCTTCTTCTTCTTGGCGTAACGTCCTCACTGGGACAAAGCCTGCTTCTCAGCTTAGTGTTCTATAAGCACTTCCACAGTTTTTAACTGAGAGCTTCCTCTGCCAATGACCATTTTGCATGTGTATATCCGTGTGGCAGGCACGAAGATACTCTATGCCCAAGGAAGTCAAGGAAATTTCCTTTACGAAAAGATCCTGGACCGACCGGGAATCGAACCCGTCACCCTCAGCATGGTCATGCTGAATACCCGTGCGTTTACCGCCTCGGCTATATGGGCCCTATAAAAAATAACCGTAGTGACACTAATTTCCCACATGCCTTTGTCAGCCAAAGCAAAATCAAGAAATTGACAACCGTTGTGAGTTTTTTGCTCTCCCATACATGTAAGAAAAATCCTCTGCAATCGCAGATTTTTTTTTCAATTTTTGGGATTATTTAAAAAAAAAATACGTGTCAGGAAAGTTTCTATTGAAACATTGAACATTTTGTTCTCATCTTTATAAAGCTGCTATTAAGATATTATTGTTTTTTAAATCCTCATATTTGTATATAGATAGCCCGTGGATGTTACACCAGTATCGCCAGACCAGCTACACTCACACAGGGAACCAATGGGATACCTGCCAGGGACTAAGCAGGGTTTTTCTCTCGATTGTAATGCTTATGATCGGTGTTTTCGGTAATTATTGAAATTTCTTGAATCATAGTGTTAAATTATTCTCACATTGGAGAAAAATAATCGCTCAGGGAGTTTTCAATTTTCAGCCGATTTTCACACTTCAAACAAAGCAACAACAAAAACAAACTAGAGTAGAGGCTAATATTTCATAATGGTGAAAACAAAATACTGTTTTTTTTTCTGAATGACATTTTTCAATCTAATATGCTGAATATAACATTCTTTATGTTTGAATCACATGCTGACTTGCTTTTAGCATGATAAAACTGTATTAAAATCAGTTTTGCAATCGAAAATTGAACTTTTCTTGTTTGGCAGTTACGTCTTTTTACTGGTATTAAAACATGATAGAGGGTAGGCGCAATTTGTTCCCAGTTGACAGTCAGCTTCTACCCCTGAAGCAGGCATCTTCAGTGTTTGAGTATTGGTGATCATCTATCTTTAGGCGACAATGGCGCCTGCCACGTCAGGTTGCAAGTGATGGTTGTATTCCTTCGTATATCAGACCGTATATACCTTTGCGGCTGCACAAATTCATGCGGATGTTGGAGGTAAGGTTGGCAATGGGTCCACACATTGGTGCGAGGATGCCAGGCGTAAGGTGATAGATAAGTGTATTTATTTCTCTGAAGATATTGCACCACAGTTCGCATCGCATGATTGCATAGCTCGTAGGCGTTCTATGATAAATTGACAGTGTGCAAGGAAAGTTAGAAGGAAGAGAAACGGCTTTTTCAACCCGTTTCTGTTCTAGCGATGGCTATGAACTAATCATTATACTTGAATTGTATATGTAGGGAAGAGTAAGAGATAAAAAGATAGAAAGATACAAAGTAGGAGGAAAGGGACGGGCCAGGAATTGAACCCAGGACTTTCTGCATATGAATCAGAAGCAGTAGCCACTAGGCCACCAAGCCCGTCTTTGAACCCTTGCATATTGTTGCCGCTGGCCACACTGCCTCTTTATATGTTGAAAGAGACAATTTGGACAAGCGAAAGAAGTCTAGAGAGAAAGATATTTGATGAACAATAGGCAGAAACGAAATGTAGACGGAATGGCCCGGACGGGTTAAATTTGTTAAAGTCAAACATTTATTGAATTGATTATTCTAAATTACTTTTCTAATGGTGTTAACAACCCCACTTGGTGCAAATGTGAGTGATGATGTGATCTAGAAGAGAAGAATTAGTTCAAACGAGCGATTTATACTTTATTTATTTAGGATAAGTTTCTTTAGATTAGAATTTAACCTGGTGCCAAAGTGCCCACTAAACGATATCAATTTCTATTACACTGAAAATATATTTTGTTTCATTGTACGAAATCACTCGTCATGTTTACAAATGCCATTCGTTGTTTTCTGCAACGAAAAGCTTCGTAATGTGAATGAGTTCTTTTCGTACAAAATTGCTCCGACACATTTTTCTGTCTCTTTTTTTTTTGTCGGAATGACATTGAACATGCTTAAAAAAATACCACACGTTTGTCCACTTGGATACCACAGGCTTCTAATCACGTATCTTCTGATTGATACCTACCAGTGCTAACCACCCATCTGTGGGCGCTTGTTGAAACCATCCAAAAACAACCAGAACGCTTTCCACTTTGGTTCTGTTTATAAATAACCTTCACTTCCAACCGAGAGCATATTTCCTTTCCTCTTCTCGCACACGCACCGTCATATGCTCATGAAAACAGGTTGCTTTGTTTTCTCTGCGATCCAACCAAGCGTCAGTGAGGACTGCAAAACTTTGTTGCATTCTACGAAGCAAAATTTTCTTTTTACGCATGGTTAGTAAAAAACGTATGACATTTGTATGTTTTGTTTTATTCTACACAGCTGGAGCTAAAATCTACGAATGAGCAAGTTGACCGCGTGTCGGATTCGTGATTTCGTACATGATACTACTCCATTTGTATTGTTTCAGCATGGTGGTACGAATGGACCGTACATTATACGTAAATTGCTTTCAATTTACGAAAACTAGTTTTACGAAACATATTCGTTGAGGTTTTACGAAAGAATATTCTGAGTGTACAGCGCTCCAATGGATTTGAGTATTTTGTTGCGCTGGTAAAGGCAGATTTATTTCTAGCGAAGAACACCAAAAGTGTATGAATTTGTATTTCTACTGATTATTTGTTAAATTAATAAAAAACCCTATTTTGCAGTTTAAAGCTGCACTAAACGCATATATCGCGTCAACGCTGCTAAGAACCCGGTGAGAATTTCCCCTTCTGCCCCCGCAACACATATATAAGTATAATCGATGAAAATATTACAGTGTTTGCAGCTTGTTAGAAATCCAGAAACTTCTCCAATATTTTTTTTAAATCTTTTAGACTTTCTCCGGGAGGGTTTTCGGAAAATTAAAAAAAAAATCTTCGGTAGTCTGTCTACAATTACCCCTAAGATAGCCACAGTAAGTCCTTCACGAATTGTTTCAAAAATTATTCCATCGCTTAGTTCTTGTTTTAATTTTAGCCAAAAAACCATTGAACTGTTTAAGTGATTTCGAAGTGTAAGCATGTACCAAAAACGACACAAAACGAGACAGTTAAAGTTAGACAAAACATTTGACCAAAAACGTTAATATTTATTTTCCCCCTGAGGAAGACACAATCCCCGTGTCGAAACGTCGGGTGAATAATAAAACTCGTTTTTTGAACCCTTAGACTACGTAGCCGATAATCTATAGAGTCAAGATTACAGTCGATTCCCAACAGCAATATAGAAATGTCTTTATAAAATAATTTCCAAAATTTTGCAGAGATTGCTTCAGAAATTTGACGGATTTTTTCGGGCACTCAGTCACATATTCACGGGTTCCTGTAAAAGAAACCTTCAGAGATACCTTCTGCAATTTTTCTGAGGGTTTCCAGAAAATCCTCTTGATTTTTGTTTCAGAAATTTCTCCAGGGACTTATTTCTTTCTTCAAGAGTTCCTCCGTATTTGACCCTAGGAACTTTTTTACGAATCCTTATGAAATTCTAAAGAGTTTTACGGAAAATTTCCTCAAGTTTTGCTTTGCAAATGTCCCAGAGATCCCTTTAGAAATTCTACAAGAGATTCTAACAAAATTTACCAGATATTTTATTTAAACTTTCATGGATATATTTTTTTCCAATGATTCTTTTTGAACATCTTTCAGAGATTCCTTCAGACATTTTTCGGGGTTTCCTTCATTCACACATGTTTAAAAAAAAAAAATAGGAAATTTTTACCAAGGACGGATTCTTTAAAAAATCTCCCAAGGATTCATTTTCAATAATTGTGAAATAAATTCCAAAAATTTCACAAAGCAAGTTATTTTAAATACCTTGCATGCATTTCTTCATAAACTGGCATTCCTTTGGAGTTTTCCCATAAATTTCACTAGAGATTTTTAATGACGCCGTGGGTTATTTCAAAACAAATGTTTTTTCTGTTTTTTATTTTCAAAAACTTCTCCTGAGTTTGACTTTCTTCAAGAAATTACTCAAAACATTTTTTAAGAAAACCTTGCATAGTTTTCTTCTTTAAACGTCCATGGATTTCTTCAAAAATGTGACCAGAGATTATTTTAGAAAAGTCTTTTCTCCTGTGATTCATCCTCCAGCAATAATTTCAGGACATTTTTCATTGATAACCTATAAAATTCCTCTTTGAAATCTACAAGAAGTTTCTCCAATGATTTTTTTTATAAAATCTTCTTTGGGTTTCTTCAGTGGCTAACGAGATTTTCCGAGATTTCTTTTACTTGTTTTTAATTGAATTCTTCCTTTAGACATTTTGTAGCGTATTTCTTCAGAAATACTCAAATTCCTCCAGAAATTTCTTATATGATGTTTTTTTCGAAAACCTGAAGTCCTTCCAACTTTGGTACATCATCAAGAATTTTTTACAGGGATTCTTTCAGATGATGTTCCGAAGATACTCTCAGAAATAACTCCAGGAATTCCATCATCAATTTTTTCATGGATTCCTTATGAAATTTCTCCTGCGATTCTTTCTAAAATTGTTTCAGGCATTCTTTAAAAAATCCTCCAGGGATTCCTCCAGTTGTTTCTTTGAGAATTTATTCGGAAATTTCTTCTAGGATTGGGTTTAGCCGTTCAGCGTGTTCAGAAATATGTACCTTCATTCTCCTTCAGTATTTCAAGGATCTTTATAAGAATTTCAGCAGGGATTACTTATATGGATTTTTTTCAGATTTTTCAATACCAGCATAGGGGTACCGAAATTTTACCGCTCTGATTTTGTCCATGGAGCCAACCACAGGAGTCCACAGAGCTAACTACATTGTTGGTATGAATTAAACAACTTTTCGAATATGCAATGTTTACCATACGTTTCTACTAGACAGAAATGTCTTGCCATTTTGCTGCCAGAAAGAGAAAACGTTACAGAAACATTCAACACAGCAGCTCTACTTGCAAACGGCAAGAGTATATTTCTGCCAGATTTTGCCGGACGTTTAATCGAAAGGAAATTTAAATCAAGAAGAAACTAAAAAAAAACCTTGCTAGAGGAACAAGAGAGAAGCTCCTAGATCAAATAGATATTTCTGGAAAATCGACAAAATTATTGACTTCCTCCAGTAAAATCTTACGATCTCATACCCACTTTTAATCAGAATTCAAAAAGTTCTTTCTTAAATTCCTCATTGCGAAACACCCAAGATTCCTTAATTTCGATTGACTTCTCTTGGAGTTTTTCTCAAGAATTAAGCAGAATGTCTTCTGGAGGATTTCTCGGTATTGTTCTTAGATCTCCCGCGAATTTTTTCCAACGTTCCTCCAGCATTTCACCATAAAACATTTTCGTGCGATTTCTCCCAGGATTTATCTAGGAATCTCTTCAGGACATTTTCAAATATTATCGCGTAAATTACCCACTAAACGCTTTTTCGCGATTCATTTTGTGAGAAACTTCTGAAAAAATCCTGAAAAAACTTTGGAAGACTTACAGGCAAAAGAAATTCTGATGCATTTAAGGAAAATTGTGTGAAAAATCGCAGGAAGTATTCTGTGAAAAATTTCGAAATAATTTGAAGAAGGATAAATTTAAAGGTAGAAATCCAAGGAGGAATCCTGAAAGGAATTCAAGGAAGATCCCTGAAGGACAGTAAATCTTAGTCCAGTTAACCACGCGCTTAACCCTCAAAAGCTCTAGACGAACCACTTTTTTTTTTCAATCGGCTACTACTCAAAGACCATACAATCAAAAAATTTGAAACCAATTTTAAATTGAATGCGGTTAGTTGGTCTTCCAATATCTGGATGTAGCATCCCCCCTGACCCCTCCCCTCTTCTGGGTATTGAGAAATGCCTTGCCACGGGGGTATTTTTCGGCAATTTTATTGAATATCACACATATTATCATTCTGAAACTTGTATTGTAAAATGTATTTGGCCATAAAATGATTGCTCTGTGGTATGGGCTTGCCACCGCTACGGAACCAGTTCCGGACGTTCAGGTTTCCGGACATAATCTCCGGAAGAACCTGCTACATACTGTTTTCTAAGGTTCGCTTCCATAATCCTTTTTTTGCGGCTTCAAATATTGAATTTAGAAGTATGATGTCTTAGAAGAGTTTGTTCTATATACTTAATTATTTATTTTAAAATTTTCACCTAGATGATTAATAATTAGGGACAATGGAAATTCGCGATTTCACGGAAGCCGCGAAATCCGCGAAATTGGGCTTTGGCCGCGAAATTCAAGTAATCCCGCGAAATGCTGCGAAATTTGACAAAACTGTTTAAATACCTTACATATTCCCAAAATTTTAAATTTTTAGTCAAAAATTGACAGATAGTTTTTGACAGTTTGAGATAATTTACGATTCCGTATCTGCACAATAAAAATTCATTGCATCAAATGTATGCTTCTTTCTTGAAAAATCATAAAACTTGATACTTTTTCAATGAAATGTCTCATAATACTAAATAAATTATTCATTTTGCATGTCAAAATTGAAGTTTTCTCAAACAAAATGGTCAAGAAACATGGGACCGCGACATTGCCGCGAAATTCACAATAGAAGCCCGCGAAATTCAAGAAATTTTACCGCGAATTTCCATTGTCCCTATTAATAATAAGTGCGATAGGAATTCACTTTTCTCAAAAATAAAGATAGAGTATTGGTGTCTTCTACAAAGTTGCAGAAAAGGGTATTATTGGAAAGTTTGCCGAACAAACTATTACCATTTTTGCTCAACTTTAATAGTTATGTGTCATTGTTTGTGGACGACCCCTTGTAATAGGTTTTCGGATATACCATTTTCTTTGGATTTTTTGGGTGTTTTACAAAGTTGTTCTTTGTGATGGAATACACCTCCTTTTGCTTTTTTCTTCGTACTGGATTAACGCACCAAGTGGAACAGCGACTGCATCTCTACTTATGGGGAGGGGGGGGGGGGGCGGGGGTTGGAATTCTGAAAAGCCATCCTGAAGTATGTTTGGAGAAATTCCTACGATTTTCGCAGAAATTATTGCTGGAATACCTCACTCAATTACAGTCACTACTTACTTACTACTTTCGGTCCTGGGCACCCACTAGATCCGGCTTATTTTTCTTATTTCTCATTCATTCTCTTCTATAATCATGAGAAACAGAGGAATAGATGTGAGAGCATGTTCCATCTCTTCCATGATTCTCGTTCTCTTGTTTGTTCCTGAAGAACGAGAAAAAAAGGAACATCTGGTCACGCTAGTGGTTACAACTGTGATTCTTTAAAAAAAATCTCGTTTTGATTCCCTCGGGGATTAACATGACATGAAATATTTCTGGAGAAATTCTAGTTAGAGTTTCTGCTAGTAGGTACTCTTAGAAAAAAAAACCTTAAGGAGTCCATGAAGAAATCTATAAATGAATCGCAAGCATAATTTCTATAGAATACCTTGGTGAAATAGAAAAAGAAATCACTCACAGGGGCTTTTCCCTCTTTCTAAATTTTAGTTAAAAATATAAACTAAATAACTAACCAACCTTGGAGAAATCTCTGGAGGAGTCCTTGAAGGTATCACAGAAGGAATATGTATAAAAATATGTTTAAAACTCCTTAGGAAAATTGCAAGAGGAATGTCTTCAGAAAAACCTGATTTGCTTCTCTAAGCGAATTTCTCCGGGATACATTCAGATTTTGCTCTCAAAAATCCTACAAGAATGTCCGCTGGGATTCCTGCAGAAATTCTCATTGCAACATTTGAAGGAATTTCTCCATGGACTCTCCCAGAAATTCCTCCTGTGCTTCTTTCAGAGGTTTTGACCAAGAATTCTTCCAGCAATTGCTCTTGAGATTCTTCCATAAATTTCTGCAAGGACTCACACAAGAATTGAGAGGGATTAGAAGCAAACGGGTGAAAGTGACAAAAATATACTTTCGAGTAAATGAGATTTGAGTAAATAAAGTTTTCCATTATTTTTTCCTCCCATGCAAAATGTATAAGGTTTCAAAATGGACTCAATTTTCTCCGATTCATTGTTCTCTCTCTCTTCTTGGCGTAACGTCCTCAGTGGGACAAATCCTGCTGCTCAGCTTAGTGTTCAATGAGCACTTCCACAGTTTTTAACTGAGAGCTTCCTCTGCCAATGACCATTTTGCATGTGTATATCGTGTGGCAGGCACGAAGATACTCTATGCCCAAGGAAGTCAAGGAAATTTCCTTTACGAAAAGATCCTGGACCGACCGGGAATCGAACCCGTCACCCTCAGCATGGTCATGCTGAATACCCGTGCGTTTACCGCCTCGGCTATATGGGCCCGATTCATTGTTATTCACCGTAAAAATAATCTTGAAAAATTCCTAAAAGCTTGAAATTATAAGAATTTTTTGATATGCTCAGCTTAAAATCGACAAAATGGTCACTTCACCCCTTTGCACCTGGACTCCTCAATTCTTCTTGCATTACCAATACACTGAAAATATATTTTGTTTCATTGTACGAAATCACTCGTCATGTTTACAAATGCCATTCGTTGTTTTCTGCAACGAAAAGCTTCGTAATGTGAATGAGTTCTTTTCGTACAAAATTGCTCCGACACATTTTTCTGTCTCTTTTTTTTTTGTCGGAATGACATTGAACATGCTTAAAAAAATACCACACGTTTGTCCACTTGGATACCACAGGCTTCTAATCACGTATCTTCTGATTGATACCTACCAGTGCTAACCACCCATCTGTGGGCGCTTGTTGAAACCATCCAAAAACAACCAGAACGCTTTCCACTTTGGTTCTGTTTATAAATAACCTTCACTTCCAACCGAGAGCATATTTCCTTTCCTCTTCTCGCACACGCACCGTCATATGCTCATGAAAACAGGTTGCTTTGTTTTCTCTGCGATCCAACCAAGCGTCAGTGAGGACTGCAAAACTTTGTTGCATTCTACGAAGCAAAATTTTCTTTTTACGCATGGTTAGTAAAAAACGTATGACATTTGTATGTTTTGTTTTATTCTACACAGCTGGAGCTAAAATCTACGAATGAGCAAGTTGACCGCGTGTCGGATTCGTGATTTCGTACATGATACTACTCCATTTGTATTGTTTCAGCATGGTGGTACGAATGGACCGTACATTATACGTAAATTGCTTTCAATTTACGAAAACTAGTTTTACGAAACATATTCGTTGAGGTTTTACGAAAGAATATTCTGAGTGTAGGAATTTCTTGCTGGGACTCCTCCAGTAATTCATGCTGTAGAGGTATCCTTGGAGAAGAATTTCAAGGAGAAATTCCGGAGGGATCTTCAGAGGAATCCCAGCAGTCATCCCTAAAAATATTGCTGGAGGAATCTTTTGAGAAATCTTCTTAGAGTTCCTCCAGGAATGCCTAATGAGATTGTGCTAGAAGTTTCTGCCGGGATTCTTCCCTCGGCAAGGAATGTCCCTATAAGAAACATTCTACAGTTTATTCAAATCCTCCCGGAATATTTCTATAAATTCCATCTGTGATTCCTTCAGGAACTCCTACCAGGATTTCCCCAAGCATTTCTGCTGGGATTTCACAAGCATTTCCAGATGGTATTTTTACTGTAAAAGCTTTTAAAAATCCTCCAGGAATTGCTGAATAATTTCTGTCATTAATGGCTTGAGGAATCCCAGCAAGATTTCCAAGAGGTTTCCCACCACGAATTCCTCGAGAAATCTGAATCAATTTCAACTTAATTTCTCAAAGGAATCTGAAGGAGACTTCCAATAAGAAAACGAAAAGAAATTCCTGTAACAATCCCTAGATATATTCTAAGAAGAAGCGCAAGAGAAACTCTGAAGGATGTTACAGAAGAGAAGTTACAGTAGTAGTTGGTGGATGAATTCAATCAATAATAATTCAATAAATCCCAACAAGAATGTCTAGAGGTAATCCCAGAAGAATTCCTTGATAAATTACAAGAGGTATTACTAGAAGAACAATTTGAGGAATTCGTGGTTTTAACCAAACAGGCATTTTGGGGACATTTAAAGTGAAATTTGTAGACGAATGTTTTGAAAAAAACCTGCAAAAATCACAAAAGGAACTTTTGTAGAAATTCCTGTGGGCTGGGCATTCTAGAGTTTTTTTTTCGTAAATGAGGTCCTGAAGAAATTCTTGGAGAATTGCTCAGAAAAATGCAAAGAGAAACTTTTGGATGAATCCAAGAAAAAGTATTTTGAGAAATCCTCTTGAAACTCCTCCACAAATTAATAATGGAATTTCTCTCGAAATTCTTGCTTAGATTGCCCCAGAGGTTTCTCCAAAGATTCCTTTACATTTGCTGCATGTAATTCTTCCAAGGGTTCCAATAGGAATTCCATTTGTGATTTCTCCAGAGATTTTTCCAGGATACCTTTAGGAATTTCCCTAGCAACATCACCTGGAATGCTAGGATTCCTTCAGATATTTCTACTATTTTTTTAAAGGAATTCTTGCTGGAATTTCTCAAACAATATCAGCTGAGATGTCTTCAGTAATTGCTCTTAGGAGTCCAGCAGGAATTGGTTGAGGAATTTCAAAAAGACTTCCTGGTGGATTCTTTAGTAAATTATTGAATTTCAATTGAATGCCAAAAAAGTTTTTGAAGAAATTTCAAGTGGATTTCCGACATTAACTACTGGATAAATACTAAGAAAATTGTCTTTCAAATCAAAGCATTTTTTTGTACGTAGGAATCTAAGCTATAATTGCATGAGAGTTTACAGTAACAATTTTTAGAGGAGTATTATAATTATTTAAAATTAAAAAATAAAAAATAAAGAGAATTTCACCAAAAACTCCATAGAGTCTTTTTGATTTTTGAAGTTGAGATGCAGGCGCTGTACCACTTGGAACGTTAATCCAGTACGAAGAAAAAAGCAGAAGGAGGTGTATTCCATCACAAAGAAAAATTTTGTAGAACACTCGAAAAATCCTAAAAATCCATAGAAAAAGTTATATCTGAAAACCTATTACAAGGAGTCGTCCACAAACAATGACACATAACTAACTTTAAGAGTTAATAAGGTAATAGTTTGTTCGGCAAACTTTCCAATAATACCCTTTTCTGCAACTTTGTAGAAGACACCAATACTCTATCTTTATTTTTGAGAAAAGTGAATTCCTATCGCACTTTTAGGTGGATTAATCATCTAGGTGAAAATTTTAAAATAAAGAATTAAGTATATAGAACAAACTCTTCTAAGACATCATACACAGATAAAAATAATGAGATTTACACGTCATGTAAACTTCAGTTAAGTCATGTAAACTTAGTGTTATGATTGTTTACATGATATATTATGTAAATTTGTGTTATATGTCATGTAAACACAGAGTCATGTTGAATTACATGACATATAATGGAAGTTTACATGATATTTTATGACTTTTACATGATATGTCATGTAAACTTCTGTGATACCCCACGCTCCAATCATGTGCATTATATGTCACAGAATTTTACACTCTTATTTCGATCTGTGTACTTCTAAATTCAATATTTGAAGCCGCAAAAAAGGATTATGAAAGCGAACCTTAGAAAACAGTATGTAGCAGGTTCTTCCGGAGATTATGTCCGGAAACCTGAACGTCCGGAACTGGTTCCGTAGTGGTGGCATGCCCATAGCACAGAGCAATCATTTTATGGCCAAACACATTTTACAAGTCAGAATGATAATATGTGTGATATTCAATAAAATTGCCGAAAAATACCCCCGTGGCAAGGCATTTCTCAATACCCAGAAATGGGGGAGAGGTCAGGGGGGATGCTACACCCAGATATTGGAAGACCAACTAACCGCATTCAATTTAAAATTGGTTTCAATTTTTTTGATTGTATGGTCTTTGAGTAGTAGCCGATTGAAAAAAAGTGGTTCGTCTAGGCCTTTTAAGGGTTAAGCTTTAACACAGTTACTAGAATCAATACCTAAGTGTTTAATTTTGTGGAACTACTTCATAATTTCATAACAAAAAGAGGCTTTATTAAAAGAAACACACATTTGGCCGTTTTTCTGAAACATTACCCTATGTGCAGCGCCAGTGGGAAACCCGAAACAAGCAAAGTCCGTACTGTTTTTCCGCTCGACCTGAGGTAGGTATTCCTGTTGAAGAAAAATAATAATATAATTAACACTTCCTTCTCCAGAGCTCTGCTATGGTTAGGACGGCAATGGATGGCCAGCCAGCTGGGACCGGACATGCACGCGGATAGGTAGATGGATGGCAATATGGATGGTTGGGACACCAATTCATTGCTCACCACTGCACCGTCCGTCGTCATCGTCGTCGCCGGCGGCAGCCAAAGTGCACGACTACTAACCAATGAGAGAAATACTACCACCCGACCCGATATCGTTGTTGCTGGTTGCCACTTTTGCAGCCCCTGCCGCCTGTCGTGTTGTTGGTCGTCGTCTGCTGTCGGGGAAGTCGGTCTTCAAGGAGAATTTCATTAAATTTATATACCATTTTATATTAATAGTCTAGACTGGAGCTTTGAACCCAGCTTTGGCAGAGCTCTCCATGCTGAGTTCGGTCCCAGGCGGCGTCATTAAAAGCACTGGCTGCGAATAAGGGTTGGTGTTGGGTTTTCGCGAAGCTAGAGGTTGAACCAAAATTTAATTTGAGGTTTCTTTGAACATTCCATGAACAATGAACATTATATCTATGCAAGGATACATTAAGAGTTTTCGCCTAAATAATTTAGTCGCGAGGCCTGCGATTTACAAAATATACTAAACCAAAACATCTTGTTAAAAAACTTAAAATCCCTCATTTCCGACGCAGTTACTCCTCCGATGGTAATTTCGCCACACAGCACAGTTGCACCCATTTGCCAGTTTGAGTAGCGTCGTCATCATAGAGAGAGAGACTTCACCGCTGTTGGCTGTTTGGGACAAAGTTGCGGGAGGGAAGTGCTGGCCTGGCTGGTTGGTAACGCTGATGTTATTTTTTTGGGTAAAGAGTTTCACCCATAAGCGATCCAATGTCGAATGGGCTTTGTGTTTGCTGTTGGGGTAGGTCCGAGAGATGTATTCAAACTTTTTTTTTTGTCTCGCTTGCTGTTGTCGTCTGCTGTGACGACGAAAGTTTTTGCTCCGAAATGGCACTTGGTTACGGTTGGGGAGCGGTTGGATGAACCATGTGCTATCTAAAGTGGTATCCCATGTTTAATTGTAGAATTGGAACCAATTGTGTGCAGATAAATATGCAACAATTTTAATTATTTTTATAATGTATCGATATTTTAAAACGGTAGACCATTGATAGATAACGCAAATGATTACATGAATGTAGGCAGATCTAAAGCGTATCTGTGTGCGGTTATCATCGAAATGTATTGGTTTACAAAGGTTAAAGGCATCTACAACATCATCCGGAACAAAGTAACTTCTGAGAAACTTATACATGTAACCAGGTACACTGAAAATATATTTTGTTTCATTGTACGAAATCACTCGTCATGTTTACAAATGCCATTCGTTGTTTTCTGCAACGAAAAGCTTCGTAATGTGAATGAGTTCTTTTCGTACAAAATTGCTCCGACACATTTTTCTGTCTCTTTTTTTTTTGTCGGAATGACATTGAACATGCTTAAAAAAATACCACACGTTTGTCCACTTGGATACCACAGGCTTCTAATCACGTATCTTCTGATTGATACCTACCAGTGCTAACCACCCATCTGTGGGCGCTTGTTGAAACCATCCAAAAACAACCAGAACGCTTTCCACTTTGGTTCTGTTTATAAATAACCTTCACTTCCAACCGAGAGCATATTTCCTTTCCTCTTCTCGCACACGCACCGTCATATGCTCATGAAAACAGGTTGCTTTGTTTTCTCTGCGATCCAACCAAGCGTCAGTGAGGACTGCAAAACTTTGTTGCATTCTACGAAGCAAAATTTTCTTTTTACGCATGGTTAGTAAAAAACGTATGACATTTGTATGTTTTGTTTTATTCTACACAGCTGGAGCTAAAATCTACGAATGAGCAAGTTGACCGCGTGTCGGATTCGTGATTTCGTACATGATACTACTCCATTTGTATTGTTTCAGCATGGTGGTACGAATGGACCGTACATTATACGTAAATTGCTTTCAATTTACGAAAACTAGTTTTACGAAACATATTCGTTGAGGTTTTACGAAAGAATATTCTGAGTGTATCCGCAAACGCAGGAGCGCATTGGTAGTAGCCTGGATGCTCAACCGTTTACACCCTCGAAGTGTCTCAAAATTCTGTTGAGGATGATCATTTCAATCATCTTCCCCGCCGTGTCGATCAAACATATTGGTCTATATGCCGACGGGCCTCCGGATGTTTTTCCTGCCTTTGGCTATAGAACTAGGCTCAGTCGCTTCCAAACATCTGGGAAAACACCCTTGTCCAGGCTTTTCTGCATAGTAGACCTGAACATTTCGGAAGCCTCTGCAATAGCTGCTAAAATAAAATAAGCCCGGAACTGTGGCCTTACCTACGCTAAGAGCCTTTGGTATCCCCGCAAGTTCCATATCGGAGACCCTCTCTTTATCGCCAACCCCAGTCTCCAACTGTCCTACGAAAGAAGGCCAAGCACTAGCCCCTGGTTGATCCCATCCAACATCTCTGGCGATTATTCTGTAGGTACCTCTCGTCTTGGCCATAGTGATCCTGTAGGCATCTCCCCACTGATTCGCATGGGCACTCTGACAGAGACCCTCAAAACAGGCCTTTTTGCTCTCCCTTACTTCGGTCTTCAAAGCGACTTTTGCAGCGGCCAACGCCACCCGCCGTTCGTTGCACTCTTCCTCAACTCGTGCTCGCGGAATCCGCCGGCCGCCTAGCCAGTAGACAGGCGCGGCGTAAGTCCGCAATCGCTTGAATCCACCAATAGGCCAGAGGTCTCCCATTTCTAAACTGGATTTCCCTAGGCATGGTCGCATCGCACACACCCGAAAGCACCGCTACCAGCTCGCCACTGTTTAAACCAGGTAGGTTTCGCGAAGCGCAGTATAGTGTCTTCCAACTGCGAGGGCTTGGCCTTGGCTTAGCCGCCTCGTCCTCTGCCCATTGCCTGCTGTTATTGTAGTCGATGCAGTAGCGAACCGCCAGGTGATCGCTATGAGTGTAGCTATCGTCTACTCTCCAGTTCGAACTGCTTGTTAGCCCAGGACTACAAAACTAACGTCAATAATCGACTCCGCATGCCTCCGGATGCCTATTGTTCACGGATTTTCCGGTACATATCAGACAAATGGGTGGACTCGTGCAGCCTTGTGCCATATAGCCTTCAGCGCCGCATCTCCAACCTTTGCCTTTACAGTCCCATGACTTGTGTCCAGGTTTCAGATATCTGAAACAAACCTCCGGTGGCTCATGCAAGGTCAACTGACATACGCACCAGCCTACCTTACTTTAACGGACTTTTTTACTTTCATCACAGTTGGCTGAACTTTGTCCCTGCCGGCCTCTACCGTAGCCTAACGGCTGTGGTGGCCACTTACACCTCGCACTGTTGCCGCAGTGCCGTGACGAACTCTTCCACTTTGGTGACCTCGTCTAGGTTCTCCACCTTTAGAGTCCCCTCTTGTGTGAGAGCCCTATCCTCTACCTCTTCGCTAAGGACCTCTTCCGCCAAACTTTTGTAGGCGGCTCTTGGGCTGCAAAACGGTGAGTCAAAAAGGAGAGCGTTCAACATAGCTCTGGTCCTCACAAGTTCCTACTTCATGCTTTTACGGGTCAAGTGATGACGAAAACCACCAGCTAAGAGTTGTGTGCTTAGCTGGTAGTGCAGCCTGGGCACTGTTGTCCTTCTGACTGCAGCTAGATTGAGGAGTTACGACCCGAGCGTCGGTTCACCAAGAAGGTGCTGCTCAAACAGCGTCTGTTCTGGCATCCAGCGGCTGAGTATGAAATGCTCCTCCACCGGAAGCTATGCCTATGGTGGCAGCCACACCACTGTGGATAGGAGACCTTAGGCCAACAACCTACTGTTACTTTAACCCTGAAAACCGTTACAGAAACCGAAAATGAAAGATTACGAACTGATTCAACGGCAACGACTTTTAGCGCGAAACAATAACGGACAAGAATTGGAACTTGGAATGTATTAACCCTAGCCTAGTAGGGTAAACTGGCACAACTAGCCAATGAGGCATGCCGTATGAAGCTTGAGATCAAACTGAGCGAAGTCCGTTGGTCGAACTTTGGAGAACACAGGTTGGTGTCGGGTCAAATTCTGCTATACTCTGGCCTACGAGGTGAACACGCTCCTCGCCACCGTGGAGTTGGTTTTCTGCTCAGCGCTCACGTCCACGCTGCGCTCATGAAGTGGGAACCTATTAATAAAAGGATAATTGTAGCCAAGGATGGAGATTTTTCAATTCGGTCCTCTGCACCATCATGGTGCTTAGGACTGAAAGTAAGTAAGTTCCATCAGATACTTCTTCTTGGATGTCTCTTCAATGTTTTCGAGGAATTCTCCTTCAGCGATTTTCCAGGAACTTTTTCAGAGATTTCTTCAAAGACTCTTCCAGAGATATCTCCAGGAATTCTTCAGGGATTCCTGCAGTAATTTCTTCAGAAATTTTTTATACAATTTTTTTTAGGACTTTTCCCGGAATTTCCCGGGAATTTATTTACAAATTTCTTCATGGAATCCTTCATAAACTTTTTTAGTGATATCTCCAGTGATTCTACAGGGGCCTCCTCAAAGTATTTCTTCTTGGAATCCGTCAGAAATCGTTTTAATGATTTTTTTTCGGGAAATCTTTGAGGAATTTTTCTTGGAATTGCTGGAGAGATTTCTCCAAGAACAATTTCAGGAATTTCTCGAATTAGAAGTTCTTAAGGAACTCTTTAGAGATTTCTGCAGGACTTTCTCCTTGATTTTTATGTGGGATTTTTGCTGGAATTTCTTGAGCGATTTCTTCATAAACTACTTCAGGGATTTTTCCAGGAACTCCTTCAAGAATTTCTCTACGAGTTCCTACAAGGATTCCCCAGGAATTTCTACAGAGGTTCTCACAGGGTTTTTCAGAAATTAATAAAAGAATTTCTCCAGGGATTCATCCGGCGAATTCATCCGGTGTTCATTCACGAAGTTCAGAATTTCCAAAAATGCTCTGTCAGGGGTTTGTTTAGGAAGACCTCTAAAAAACTCTTTAGCACGTATTCCATCAGCGATTTATTTAGGAAGTTTTTCAGGAATTCTTTGAGGAATTTCTAGAGCAATTTCGACAATTAATTTAGAAATTCCTCCAGCCATTCATCTAGAAGTTACGTCAGGGATTTCTGCTGAAGTTCATGCAGGATCCAATAGAAGATCCTTAAGAGATTTCTTCAGGAATTCCATCGGGGATTCAAGAAATCTTTCGACAACTCGTTCAACAATTCCTTCAAAAACGTCTTCTGGGATTCCTATAGGCACTTTTCAGGGATTCCTCCAGGAAATTGTTCTTGAAATTCATCTGCTAATTCCTCAGGAATTCATTAATAAGTTCCTTCAGAGCATGTTGCATCAGAAAGTGTATCGAATAATCTTCATATAGAGCCTGTTGACCGACGGGGACTTGAGAATTTTGTATGATAATACCTAAGTCAACGTTTACGTTTTCTATCCAGTTCAGAATATATCTAGTACTATTTAGGAATAAAACTCTAATACACAAGGATATGAATCTTCCATCGTGTCGAGTAATTAAAAGCACGCCACCCTTTCGATTTCGTCTCGTCCTCCACCTATCCACATTACTTTCGATCGCCGCCATCTACTTATGCAGCAGTTTACTCAGTCGCGCTTCCGTTCCGTTTCCACCCGGTGTGTAAATTAAGCTTCCCCGCCTCTTCGCACGCCACGCCATCCACCACAGCTCTCTGTTTGCACTGCCAACCTACCCACCTACCTATCTACTGCAACTGCCGAGACTGATGATAAACAAATTCATTTCTTCGACTTCTGTTTGAGTCTGGCTGGTGTTTTCCAATAATAATGATGCGCCAATCGCGCGGTCGTCGTCATTGGTCGGACGGACGGCTGCTAGCTAGCGCGAAAACGGTGGAACCGCGAGGGTTGAGTGTTTATTTTGACGCGGTGGCGCGCACTCCCGCCCGATGCGGCATGTGGCAGGTGTGGGAAGTATGCGGTGTTAGTATGGTTGATAGAACTGCAAATCGCGTCAGGATGACCTAGATCAGTGTCGGTCGTGCGAGATGGAGTGAATAACATGGTGGGTCATCATGATCATTTCTAGCTCTTCCGCTGCTAGAGGAGTTTTTCGAATAATATTTAGAATATGTTTTGGCCATCTTAAACCTACTCTCGATAGAGTAGACTTTTGACCTAGCAAAAGTCTTGATAAGAACATAGAACGTAGACTTCAGCTAAAACTTAAGAAAATATGAAAAAGTATGAAAAATCTTAGATCTACCAAAGATTAAATGCTGATACCATCCCAAAGTATAAATATGTACCAAACATTAAGCTATTAAATATACAAATCTCGTGGGAAGAAAATAAACTCAAAGCAGTACGACATGTTCATATTTGTTATCATAGTAGTACTGGGTTTATTTATTATCTATTTTAATTGAAAATTGAGCTTTACATCTGACTGTCTGATAGCGTTTTCGTATTGCACCCAAGCAAGCCAATATAGATCCTCCGACTATTAAAGTTGAACGCTCTTCGAGCGAATTTGCTTTCGGGCATAAACATATCACAATAGATTCAAGAATTAAAATGTCTTTCCAAAAGCACATCGCTTAGTCACTGCTACTTCTGCTGCCGCCGTGGCCATGCAGCTTCCAGACATCGCGCATCGTCTGGGGCAATTGTAACGAGTTCGTCCGTACATCCGATATGGGTGGCTCCCTCGGTGCTTTTTAACATTTTTGGAACCAACCCGAACAACCGTCAGCCAGACGAACGAGACGGTCTGTCTGGAAAAACTGTGCTTGCATCTCACATTGTCATCGTCATCGTAGTCGTTGTCGTTGTTGCAACCAGCTGACTGGATGGCATGGCGGCGGTAGCTCCTCGTATAGTCACCACAGTCAGCACAAGAATCCTGTGGAGCGGAATGAATTTAGATAAATTACTGTAAACTTAATACGACGTACGCGCGGTCACAGACGACGATGAGGACGACGACGGCGGCGACTAAAGCGACGGGACAAGTTTTACATAGTTGGAGTAGGTCCTTATCGGAATCGAGTCCTCGACTGTGTCTTACCGTGTGGTGGGACAGAAAGAGCCGCCAGACGCTATTATTTGATTGTGCAGACTCAGCTGCTGCGGCGGATGGTTGGGGAACGGTCGCACAGTAAGAATGTTATAATTCTGCCGAGGACCATATAGATGGTGGTTTTTAAGAATCTGGAAATGATGCCATACTTTAATGGAGCATTTTTATGTAGTTCGGACAGATTTGGTTTCAACTGAAAGTTCGCCGGGTATTCGTCCTCTATCTCCTTCAGAATCAGTCTGAAAATTTGTCTAGAAGCTTGCTACCTTTGCTTTCGCAGGTAGTCCAAATGTGTGGTGGACGTGACTTCTCGTGACAAGCACTCGCTGAAGCTGGCGAGACAAGAAGCTGTCTGGCGGTGCCTACAAGGCCAGGCGAGTACTTACCCCGAAGGTCGGCAGCAATGCCGGCAAGTCAGACTCCAGCCGGGTGTCCCGGAAAGCTGGGAAGGGTGGGCCTGAAAAGGCTGGCTCGTCCCGGAAGGATAAGGACAAGTGGTTGTGACCGTTGGAAGGCCCTCAGCAGCCACAGAGTAGGACGAACCAAGGGGAGGACCGCCATTGGACGAAGGTCGAGCGGAAGAAGAAGAAGAAGAAGATGAAATCGCAGGTAGAAGTAGCGAGGGACGTCAAACCAAGGCGTAAAATAGTAGGTGCCAAGCGCGAGGAAGGCGATGCGCTCGTCATCAAGACAGATTAGTCGAAGTACTCGGACGTCTTGAAGACGATGTGAAGCGACGCCAAGCTTGAGGGTCTGAGAGCCGACGTGCGCAGTATCAGAAGTACTCGTACGGGCGAGATGATCCTGGAGCTGGAGCGCGTTAAGAAGCACAGTAGTTTAGCTACCTGTGGTGAACGAAAAAGTTCGTTAAAGTAGGGTGGATAAAGGTAGGCTGGTGCGTATGTCATCTGACGTTCCACAAGCCACCGGAGGTTTGCTTTGGGTGTATGGAACCTGGACACCAGTCATGGAACTGCAAAGGCTCTGACAGGAGCAAACTGTGCAGAAGATTCGGCCCCGAAGGCCATAAGGTACAAGGCTGCACCATTTCACCCATTTGTCTGATCTGTACCGGGAAATCCGTGAACAGCAGGCATCCAACGGGTGGTCCAAGATGCCCGGCCTTCAAGAAAGCCGCAGTGAGCAAATTACGGTGCAGGTTACGCAGCTGAACCTGAACCACTGTCACGCGGCTCAGCAACTGTTTTGTCTGGCGGTTTCTGAGTGGAGGACGGATATTGCCATCACAGCGGACCCAGAAAAATGACGGCGATATGGACAACGGGTAAGTGCCCCGTCCAGGAGTTGGTGTTTACTACCTATGAGGATTTTGTGGCCGCCAAAGTACACGCACACGGGGCCTTCTTCTGTAGCTGTAATGCGCCTCCGCGGTGGCCTGTTTGCTCGGCAGATGCTGAACCGCATGATGACCGTGCTAACAGGACGAAGGCCGGTGGTAATAGCGAGTGACTTAAATGCCTGGGAAGTGGAATGGGGAAGCCGTTTCACGAATCAGCGGAGTCAGATCCTGCTAGAGACACTGGCCATACTAGATGTCGATTTGGATAATGTCGGTACCAAGAGTACCTTTAGTCGAACCGGTGCGGAGTCGAGGTAGGTGGCTAGGCCAAGGCCAAGTTCTCGCAGGTGGACGACATCATAGTTCGACGAAGGGGTTTTTAGAGAGGCGTTCCGCCGCGACCGAAGCTTACTTGGACGAGTACCAATGCAAATCCGTGGGGTGATGCCTACTGGATCGTGTTGGCCAAGACGAGAGGTGGCTCCTGCAGAGCAATCTCCAGAATCGTTGGAGGGGATCATCGAGGGGATTTTTCCGCGTCATGATCCTTGTCCTTGGCCTCCTTTCGTAGAACAGCCAGAGACTGGCGCTAGCGACGACAAGAGGGTCACTGATTTTTGGAACTTACAGGGATTGCGAAGCCCCTTAGCATACACTCTTAAAAGATTAGGAATTTACACGTGACGTAAACCATCAACGTACGTAAACATTTCATGACTGAATGGCAAATTTGACTAAATTTTACATCCATCATGTAAGTTCCAGTTGGTTGCACAAGATGTCAACAAACCTATCTGACCAGATAGGTAGAAACAGTTTTATATTTATCATTCGTCTCGCAACTCGGTGATACAGCCGAGAGGTATAGTACGTGCCTCTCAATCAGCGGATCAGAGTTCGAATCCAGTTCATTATTTTATCAACATATGATTTATCTCTCGCTTCGGCTCTAGCGATTGCTAGCTCGACTTTATTTGTGATAGAAGACATAAATTTGTGTCAAACGTGCCGCTCCTTTTATGTGCATCCAAGTGAACTTAAATTTACAAGATTTTTTTCTAAGAGTGTAGGCAAGATCCCAGGTCCGGATGGAGTACCGATCCAGGCCTTAAAAGTAGCTATTGCAGAGGCTCCCGAGATGTTCAACATAACGTAGCTGATGAGGCCACCGAGTGGGGGAGAGGACAAATGCTTGTGTTTGAATCTGATAATAGTAACTATGGGATTTAACTAATACTAATTTTCCTTCCTCCATCTTAATAAACGAATCCTGTGAACCAGTAATGTCAGCAATTGAGAGTTGCTTATTTAAATCAGCCTTCGGTCTCAATCGGGCACTTAACTTCTACATTGATTTTTCCACAGCAATCACATTCAATGAGCATATCCGACGATGCAGCTACATATGGTTTTTCATCATAAAGAAAAATTCCGCACTCAAGAAATGATACATTAATATGGTCTTTGTACAAATGTTTTACGTAGTCTTTCGCTCGGGCCTCATGTTTTCGCCCGTATGAAATTGCTTGTGTTTCAACAGCACACAAGTAAGGGTGACAAATTTTTTCAAGCAATGAAAGCTTTGGAGGAGGTGTTTCGAAGGATGAATTCACAACTTCCTTCATAACCGAAGCAGTGACTCTACCAATGCGAACATGATGCCAAAACGGGTTAAAACTTTGATCTCGCGTCAATTTCTCAACCGTTGCTATTTCTGACAAACTAACGTAAAATTTCATTGCTCCACCATTTTTTTCTCAAATCTTCCAAACTAACCGTTTCGAACTCTTTTTTAAATATACCCTGTATATGTGTGTTTCGGATCAAAATAATATGATCAGGAACATGTTTCTCCTTGCACTGGTTGCACATGAATTGATCGTGATCACAAAATTTACGCAGCACAGCTGCATTTGATCCGTCTTGTTCTAATTTCTGGAGTAAGTTGACAAAGTCAGATCTACTAGCTCCTTCACAAACAGAATCGTCAAACCGTCAATCGTCAAATATCGCGAACTTTGTGAAACAAGTCTTCTTTTATGCCCTTAGATGGCTTAACCCAGTAAGCGGGAACGTCCGTTGGAGTAACCTTTGAATGAAAAATAAGAAAAGAAACAAACTTAATATTTAATAATTAAACCAAATCTTGTTGGCTTTCCTTTTGATTTATCGAAATAACATGTAAATTAGCCAACGAATATAATACTGCTGCCACATGAGAACAAGACTCGGTCACACCTACAGGGCACGTGCAGTGTCCGCAATTGATGAACCCATTTTTCTTAATGATAATCCATGGTGTGTGCGGTGCTTCAGAGAGTCTCATGGTTGTTGAGAAGTCCCAAAAAAATGACCACGTGGTTTATGGACAGCCCCTAATGGCACTGTCTAGGAAGACGTCCAATAGCTCTGCGGTGCATGCAAGCAAGTGCAAGCTTTTGGCTAGTGTCGCCTCTTCCATACTAAGGTATGGCGGCCCGGCTTGGGGCACGGCGCTAAGTACCAAAAGTGAGCGTGGTAAGCTGGAATGTATTTATATGCTAATGTGCCCAGGGGTTGTGCATTAACCGTACCGTGTCTGCGTCATTACTGGTATGGTGTCGGTATCCTTATCAGGGAGGACATAGAGTGCTTCGAAATGAGCGGCACGAGTGGCATACGCAGGACTGCCAGGTTGCCATAGGTTGATTCCGAGGGTAGATCGTTGGATTAATAAGCGCCATGGGAAAGCAACATTTCACCTGACACAGGTCCTTTTCTTACGACAGTATCTACACCGTTTCGAGGATGCGGGTTCTCCCGCCGCACCTACCTATCTACCTAAAAGTAGATCATGAAAAAACACATGACGAATGGTTTACATTACGCCGACTCCCCTACTATCCCAATCGCAATTCACCCAAGCGGCACACCCAGAGCGCCAGCTTCGGCCAAGCCCCAGGATTTGACTCATAGATATCCCATCGAAAACGTAACCAAGCGCATGGGAAACAAAACGTAACGAAACGAACGCAAGAGAAAAAAAATAGGCGAATGCTCCAAAAGCAGCAGCAGTTTCAGTCATCCGGGTTTTCCCAAATGTCCGGTTTGGGCTGATTTAGAGGAAACGGCAGAACACGTTTTGTGAACGCGTTTTCGAACAGCAAGTTCTGATGCTATACAAGGCGGTCCAAGGGTTCGAAGTCGGCTACGTAGGTCGTACCGGTACCCTGCCTGTCGTACCGGTGACTGCGGGGAAAACATCCTGGTAGCTTTGCTGTCGTGGCGTCGGTCTACTGGGTTCGATCCGAGCCCGCGTTTGAAAAGAGGTCTTCGGCAAGGTCGGGCAGGTGGTTTCATGTCGGCACGTCCTTCTGTGTGCTGGCTGATAGAACCATACTTGAGGGAAGGTCCCCAAGTAACAATTTCAATTCCTTTTAGATTTGATTATTTTTATGGAACCTTTATCACGGCATGACCAATTCATGGAACATTTATAGTTGTTTTTATCAAGAGAAAATAACCTTCGTTCGTTTGCGGTTTTTATGTTGTCTTCAAGTTAGTTTTGAAATTCGCTCATAAAACAACTGAATTTACAAGAGCATTAAATCTTATAACAAGTTTTAAGGCGTATTTGCAGTTATTTTCAACACATAACATCAACATATTTTATTAAAAGTTTATGCTTCGTTTATTCAAGTGCATTTCATCTGGCTAATCCTCCTTTGAAAACTTCTTGAAGCCTTCTATTCTTGAGCTAGAGCCATTACTCTGGAACAAGAACTATGCGAAATAATGATAAGACAACGAACTATTTTTCAATCCAAATAATGAATGTAACAAATTGGTTGAAAAACCGCGTTCTCATGCAAATTTAAACATATAAACATGTTTGCTCACTGATAATTTAGCCATTCTTGTGCTAAAAAGTAATCATGTCAACGAAATAATGATTTTACGGCCAATCAAAAATGCGAGTAGCTGGCTGCTGTCGTCCTGCCATCAACTAGTTCCTCACACAGGCTACAGCCATGCGAATCGAAATGAAATGGGTACTTACTGTGACTCTGCTCAAGCTCATGCCAAATAGTGTAATTTTAGTAAGTTGCACTTCATTATTATTTGCAAAAATACAGGAAAACATACTAGAATTGGCACATCTTGACGCGAAACACCGCGAAATGTACAGAGACAACTTTCTAGCATCTAAAATGTAAACAAACAATTGTCAAAGACTGTTACTCTTGTATAAAACGAATAAGTTTCATTTAAGACGAACAAATCTGCCTTAAGATCATAACTAGTAAAAATAATCTTCAATAAAGGCTGTAGCATTCATGCAAGGTGACTTGGTTCCATCATTGTTTTGAGGGGGTTTGGATTAAAGGTAATAACAATTGATGGCGGCTGCATGAGTTTTGTTCGCTTGGAACGGCAGCCATGCTTAGAAAGAATTGAGAAAGTGGCGTAGCCTTTTGTTTTTAAAGGAAATTTATGTCTTCGTATATTAATGATTGATATTATTATTGAGGCCCTTTGTAATTTTCGTATGTTTTGGGTGGCATATCAACGAAAAAGTGGGTATGGCACGGAAAATTTCGATTCCCTGTCATCAATGATCTGTCAGGCAATTTAAATGTTTTAGCCATTTCAATTTGATGAAAATTATTTCGCAGTTCAATTAATATTTCATCCATGAAACAAAACTTGTTTGCATCTGCATAATGCTTAGGTAAAAGATGTCATTTATTATGCACTGTTGACACTTTTGAGAAAGACAGCTAAAAGATCAACATGCCTCAAGATATTCTTGTTAAAGTTTCATGAAGTTCTTATAATCAATCATCAGCGCATGTACATAAATACAACTAGTTTCAAAGCAGTCTTCAAAAGCAGCTTTGAAGATCTCCTGAAGAGTGGGCCAGATTAGTCTTATGGATGTTTTATACCTATTTTATCTCAGATTTGCAGAACAAAGAGCTTTATTGCTAAGTTTTATGATTCTATCTTAGAAATTACTTCAGGATTGCCACAAAAGTATAATTGTTACTTGGGTCAAATCGATGTGCACGTATCAGTTCATGGTAGTTGCTGTGCAGTTGGAAGCAGGCGTGGTGTCGGCCCTGCCTGCCTTCCAAAGGCAGGTAAGGACCACTCGGGAAACTGGATATCTTTGAGAGTGCGATGTACGCTAGTCATTCTCTGAAGCAATGCCTTCTTGGTGATTCCAGAGAGATGAAGGGTTTGGCGACCATGAGAGTGTTGTTTAGGGGTCTCCAGTTAGCCTAGTGGTTAAGGCTATGGCTCGTTAATCCGGAGACGGCGGGTTCGATTCCCGTTCCGGTCGGGAAAATTTTCTCGACTCCCTGGGCATAGAGTATAATTGTACTTGCCTCACAATAGGTATACAAATTCATGCAATGGCAGGAAAAGAAAGCCCTTCAATTAATAAATGTGGAAGTGCTCAAAGAACACTAAGTTGAAGCGAGGCAGGCCAAGTCCCAGTGTGGACGTAGAGCCATAAAGAAGCAGAAGAAGAGATTGTTGTTTAGTGAGTCGAGGAAAGAATAATCCTGGCTTTTACTTTTGTTTTAGAAGATGATCCTTAATCCTACACTACCTAGACCTTGTTGTTTAGGTGTCTGTTGAGCAGATTATCTTCCCATGGTTTAAAAAAACACACCTGCAGCGCTACTATGCCAAACCCGCAGTCCTTCAGTATATAGGCAAGTATGCGGGTTCCCCCGATAAATTTGAGAGATCGCAAGTCCTTTTTGTTCGTTGGGGAAGTTTCCGTTGGTCTTTGTTGATAGTCTATTGTTGATTATTCGGTGCGTGTTTTTTTTTTACGAAACCGGCTGGGCCTAACATCAACCTTCCGGTTTGCTATTAGGAGGGACTAAGAAGGTTTGTCGAAGCAAACTCCCGTTCCGCTAATCTGTCGCAAAAAAAAAAACAATAATTTCCAGAAAAGCAAACCACTTATTAAAAACTTTACCACTTTCAATATCACCATCCAGTCGCACACTTGGAGGACATTCCACTTTCCAAAGTTCTTCGTCATCGCGCCGTCGTCGGTCGGTCATCATCCAGCCAGATCCACCACCCATAAGTGGGATGCGAAATGTGGAAACAATAAAGCATCAAATTGCGTCAAACTACCAGACATAAATTCAAAACGCGCGACACTAAACTGTGCAATATTTCAAACAAAACGAGGAATTAAGAGAGGTTATTCAAAGAGATTTGAAACGCTCCGGACCGCGCCGCTTCTGGTGGATCGTGGAAAGTGGGTAACTGCTCTCCAGTGAAGATATCTTAGCTGTCTTGTCATGGAGACGGATGGTGTCTGATGGTTTGGTAGGCGGTTGTGGCATTCGAAGCGGGGGCAATTTATTAATATTTGAATCATTAAATGTGGCACTGAGATGGTCAGTTTACCGTCGCCAAATTGGCACCATTATCGTTTCAGTCGTGATGGGTATGATGACATTCACTCCACAACAACATTCCATTTCAGTTGAACTGTAGGGTAGAGAGGGGCGGTAGTCTGGATGTTCTTGAACTCTACTAAAATTTCTCAAATATGTTTGAAAGTTTTAATTTTTAAAGAACAAGAAGCATGTTCCTGGTATTTCGTTGCGTTTGCTCAACAACTGCGGCGTAATTTATATATTTATATTATCAGTCAATACTTTGATTGCACTTTTTTTTATTCATTCAATTTACGAAATAACAAAACAACTGGAGTGGATATCTGACACTAAGGAAGACTACAAGTGGAAGTCGAAATACGCGTATCTGTCAAAGAATAAGCAACTCCGGGCAGAGGTCAAGTACACTGAAGTTTTTTTTACGCGGTTTTTTTTTACGCGGTTTTTTTTTACGCGGTTTTTTTTACGCGGTCCGTCCTAAAAAAAAACCGCGCTATTTCAAGACCCGTCGTAAAAAAAAACCGCGTTATTTCAAAAACCGTCGTAAAAAAAATCCGCGTTTTTTCAAAAACACGCGTAAAATAGTCAGCACCACATCTAACGTGACTTGACTTTTTTTACGACGTTTTTTGAAATAACGCGGTTTTTTTTTACGACGGGTCTTGAAATAACGCGGTTTTTTTTTACGACGGGTCTTGAAATAACGCGGTTTTTTTTACGCGGTTTTTTTTACGCGGGACCATTACCGTCGTAAAAAAAAACTTCAGTGTACTGACGATCAAAATGTGATATTGGTTTGTTTGAGATAAGAGGTAAAAGTACTGAAAATAATGACAAAAAATTTTCTTGAGCCATCTAACCAATAGCAAAATTTGATATTTAAAGATCAATCAAATAGCTCACTGCTATTGTTTAGATCTTACCAAGAGCTAAATATGCTATGGTGATGCTGTTCCAGGAGTAAAATTGAGATATTATTTTCAGTACTTTTACCTTTTATCTCAAACAAACAAATATCACTTTTTGATCTCCGTATCAAAATATGCTATTATTAAGCTTTTTTACTCTGCTTGCCGTTTGCCGAACCATTGGTCAGTATTTTCCATGGGAAAACTTAAAGATAATGGTACACTTAGGATACATCCAACTCTGGATTTCAATTCAAACTCGACAGCCAATCTGAGTCCATGTGTACACATCTAAACATGTACAATGTCCGTCGGAGATATTTTTATTTTTCGTACCAACAACCGACAATGCCATTATACTTTCATTAGTAGCCAGACCAGACACTACGCAATCGTAAAGCGTCGTGATGTAGGTCCGGGTTGTTGGGTGCCGGCTGATGGTGATGATGATGATGATGATGATGACGACGGCGGCGCGATGGTAATGGCAGTGATAATAGTGTGTGCAGACAATGAATAAAAAATGAACACGAATATGAAAGATAAACAATTTGGGGTGCTTCATCTTCTTTATGTGGCGACGGCGATGACGATGATGACGACAACGAAGGGATGTGTTGTAGCAGCAGCATGAAGCAGACAAACAGCAGCAGTAGTGTAGGGAAATGCGGGAAGGTCGTAAAAAGCAATTGGATTTCCAATATTAGCCATACGGTTGGATAATTTTTGTAGTTGAGCAATGGATGATTTGATATTTAAGTTCAAATTTAAACATGTTTAACCATTACGTGGCCGACAGATTACCCGGATGCCCAGCACTGATTTAAAAAGCACGATGTAGAGAAAAGTTAACAGTTTTTCGAATACTTAGTGGCTAAAAAAGGTTGACTCTAGTGAGTAAAACTTATTGAATGAAGTGGTGATGGAGGAGTGTATTCAGCTTTTAGATTTTCTCAATTAGGGGAAGAAATTTCCGGTAAAATATCAACTCCTTAGCGCCATCCAAAAATTGTATCCTTGGCGGAGCCTAGCGCTACTTAGAACTGTATTTTTAGCAAAAGCCCATACAAACTAACTATAGTTTAAAGGTAATCAAACCTCGATGGCTGACTTTTCGGTCAGGATAAATTATAAGCGGGGTGATACTATTTCACCCGACGTTTCGACAATTTATACTTACCTTACCGATCAGGCTAAGGCCTGGGTGGCCTCTGTTGTACATAGTAGCCGTCTCCATTCCACTCGGTCCATGGCTGTTTGTCTCCAGTTCCGCACTTGGTCGACTCACCTAGCTCGCTGCGCTCCACGTCTTCTTGTACCGGTCGGATGACTCTCGAGAACCATTTTAGTCGGGTTGCTATCCGACATCCTGATGACGTGACCCGCCCATCGTAGCCTCCCGATTTTCGCGGTATGGACGATGGTTGGTTCTCTTAAGTAGCAGCTGATGCAGCTCGTGGTTCATTCGCCTTCTCCAAGTCCCGTCTTCCATCTGCACTCCGCCGTAGATGGTACGAAACACCTTCCGTTCGAAAACTCCAAAGGCGCGTTGGTCCTCTGCACGAAGGGTCCATGTTTCGTGCTCATAGAGAACTACCGGTCAAATCAGCGTTTTGTAGATAGTTAACTTCGTGTTATGGCGAACTTTATTCGATCGTAGAGTTCTGCGGAGTCCAAAGTAAGCACGATTTCCTGCCACAAAGCACCTCTGAATTTCTCTGCTGGTGTCGTTGTCGGCGGTCACCAATGAGCCCAAGCACACGAATTCTTCAACCGCCTCGATTTCATCACCGTCGAGTCGATATAAATTCGGGGTGGCGGGCGCGGTGATTCCTTCCTGGAGCCAAGGATGGGAACACTCACTTGCAAAGAGTTACACTCACTTGCAGTTTTCTCAGCTCGGAAGCGTGCAATCAAGGAATGATGTATGGACGACTTTTGCCTTGTGGTTTGGTCCAAAACTTTTCTGAATGGAGTAAGGGTCGTACACACATACCAAAATCGTGAAGGAGCTGCGTAGGCAACTCTCCACGAGGTGAATGTAAATTACACTTACCTTGTGGAGATTCGCTTTCGCAGCCCTGTCACGACTTTGAGATGCACCTGCGATCCCTACTCTATTCGGCAAAGTTTTAGACCAAACCACAAGGCAAAAGTCGTCCATACATTGTTTCTTGATTGCATGCTTCTGAGCTGAGAAAATAGCAAGTGAGTGTTACTCTTTGCAAGTGAGTGTTCCCATCCCTGCCTGGAGCCCTTTGCCATCATGTACTTTGTCTTTGACACATTAATGACTAATCCGATTTGCCTGGCTTCACTCTTTAGTCGGATGTACGTTTCCGCCATCGCGATGCATCGTCTCAAATTTACGAGCAACAATTTCAATATCATCAGCGAAACCAAGCAGCTGAACGGACTTCGTAAAAATCGTCCCACCACTCGTGTTTATCCCTGCTCTCACACCCTCTAAAGCTATGTTGAACAGCAAGCACGCGAGACCATCACCTTGCCGTAACCCTCTGCGAGATTCGACGGGACTTGAGAGTGTCCCTGATACTCGAACTACGCACATCGCTCGATCCATCGTCGCCTTGATCAATCGTATCAGTTTATCCGGGAATCCGTAATCGTGCATAATCTGCCATAGCTGTTCTCGATCAATTGTATCATACGCCGATTTGAAATCGATGAACAAGTGATGTGTGGGCACGTTGTATTCGCGGCATTTCTGCAACACCTGGCGGATGGCGAACATCTGGTCCGTTGTAGCGCGTTCACCGATAAATCCAGCCTGATATTGCCCCACGAACTCTCTTGCAATCGGTGATAGACGGTGGCATAACATTTGAGAGAGTATCTCGTAGGCAGCGATCAGTAGTGTGATCGCGCGGTAGTTCTCGCAATCCAACTTGTCGCCCTTTTTTGTAGATGGGACACACGATACCTTCCATCCATTCCTCCGGTAATACTTCCTCCTCCCAAATCTTGGTAATGACCCAGTGGAGAGCTCTCACCAGTGCTTCTCCACCGTATTTTAGAAGCTCGCTTGGTAGTTGATCTGCTCCAGCGGCTTTGTTGTTTTTCAACCGGCCAACCTCCTCCTCAATCTCTTGGCGGTCAGGGGCCGGAAGTCTTTCGTCCTATGCACATACTCCTAAATCTGTTACCACACCACCTCACGCTCGCTCGTGAGAATATTCCCGTAATTATCTCGGCACATGTCGGCTTGTGGCACGAAGCCTCTGCGCGAGCGGTTCAGCATCTCGTAGAACTTTCGTGTGTCCTTAGCGTGGTACAGTTCTTCCATCGCTTTTTTTCCGAGGTTTCTTGATGGTTTCATCCAGAAGTACTTCCAGAGATCGCTTATGAAGGTAGTATCAGAGATTTCTCTAGAAGATCCTTCAGAAACTCAAATAGGAGTTCCTTCAGGGATTCTTCTGGGAGTTACTTCAAGAATTTCTTTTTAACTATAATTAGGCATTTCTCCAGGATTTCCTCATGGAGTTCCTACAAGAACTCCTCCAGGATTTGTTTCAGGGTATCGTCCAAGTTTCGCTTCTGGAATTCCTTCATGATTTCTTTCCCGGAATCCTCCTGAAAATTCTTCAGGGATACCGCCTGGAAATACTACGAAGTTCTTCCAGGAAATCTTTCAATTCTCTTGAATTTTTTCAGCAATTCCTCTTGAAAGTCTTTCCGGGATTTCTCCTGGAATTCCTTAAGGGATTCCTCCTGGAAGTTCTTCGTGGATTACTCCTGGAATTCCTTCGGGGTGTGCTCCTGGAAGCCTTCCAGGAATTTCTCCTGGTATTCTTCGGAGATTCCTTCCTGAATTCATTCGGGATTTCTCCAGGACTTGCTTCGAGGACTCCTCCTAGAATTACTACGATGGTCCTCCTGGAATTCTTTCTGGAATTCTTATTGGTATTCCTATCAGGGATTGCTTCAATTATTTTTGCAGGGAACGCTCTTCTAAGAGATTATTGAACACCACAAAGATTCCTGCAGAAGTTCCTTCAGGGTTTCATACAGCAGTTTCTGTACATAGTTGCTTCCGGATGTGTGGAATTACTGAAGAAGCCCAGCAGGGCTCATTGTTGATTCCGGGTCACGTCTAGGTTTACTGCGCTTGAGCTAACCATATATTCGGAGCTCGGCCAACTCCGGGCGCCAAAGGTGGAAAGTCCCCATTGGTGTGCGGGTATATGATTCCCTTAGAAAAGTATCCTAGGCTCCCACTTGAGGGAAGAAGGTGTAATCTGTCCTATCAACAATCAAGGCGATCATTTCAAATGTGAAAACGTCCAAGAGATCGCCAATCTGCCTCTCACAAAAGTGCTATCAGACTTCATCTTCCGTCGTCTGTCTCCTGAAACGAGTGAGTATGTGGAATGTTCCCAAGCCGGCTTTATCGTCGGCCGGTCGAGAATAGATCAGATCTTCACCGTACGGTAAATCAGAAATGTCGTGAATACCAAGTCCCAACGCATTACCTGTTCATCGACTTCAAAGCGGCATTCGACAGTATCGACCGTACAGAGCTACAGAAATCTTGAGAGAAAACGTACTTCCTAGGAAGCTGATCATGCTGATCAAAGCAACGGTGGACGCTGTGCAAAATTGCATAATTATTCAGCTTATTCACAACTCTCTGGGGATTGCGACATCGTGACGAACTCTCATACCTACTCTTCAATAACGCCCTAGAACGTGGAAAGCGACGAGCCGGGCACAACAGCCCGGGAACGATTTTTACAGAATTCGGTCAATTTGTGTGCTTTGCGGACGACTTGGATGGCTCTGTTACTCTACGGACATGAGACATGGACCATGCTCGAGGTGAATCATGCGACGCGTTCTAAGGATGAAGGATCACGAGTCTAGCATCTGGAAGGTGACCAAAGCCTGAAGGACAGGACATGTTGCAAGAATATCGAAAAACAACTCTGCAAAGTTGGTGTTCGCCACTTAATCGGTTAGCACAAGAAGGCGAGCAGCGCAGCAGACAAGATCAGGTGGATCAGGTAGAGCGTGGTTTGGCGAATTTTGGGAGTGATAAAGCATGGATAGAGGTAATTACAAGCCGAGTATTGTGGCGCACTATTGTTGATTATGCATTATCTCAATTGTGCGAGTGAGCATAAAAAGTAAAAAATACTCGCTAGAACGGCATTAACCACAGATTCTTTCTTTGGAATCCCCTCCAATCAAATGTTCATCACACATTGGATTTGCATTTTTATATGATTTTCGTTCAGTGAACCTCAACGGAATCAATATACTACATAGTGATATGCAGATTTTTTTTTGCTCCATGCGCAGTTATACACCCTTTGATGAGTCTGCCATGGTCCACTTTGAAAACTCAACCAACAGTCAGTCAGCCTCTACGACGATGGTCGTCAGCAGGTCATACTTTGTAAGCTTCGAAGCTTTTCACCGCAGAACCACAAATTAATTATCACTGATCTGGGCAACCTTCATCTCCTTGTCCATGTTGTCGTCGTCGCCAGCCAGCCAGCCAGCATAGTCATCAGCGATGCTCTCCATTGATAATAGTTCATGATTGGTTTTGCGGTTTTCCATGCGTTGTTTTCCTTTCACCGATTATACAGATATCGAGTGCGCGATTGGGTGGTTCGCACAAATTTGCTACCAGCTTCCAACGGAGAAAACGGACATTCTTCGAAGCTAGGCCCCACCCTCGGGGCCGCAAAACCACGAAACTCCACTAACCAATGCAATGACGACGATGAGTAGGTAGACGACGAAGAGCATCAGAAGAGATGACGGCGCTCTATGACTCTCGTTCGTAGCACCTTCCGGTCCAGCAGAGACCGGTGCGGTGCAGCAGCATCGCAAAAGGCACCAGCCAAGAACCCACTCCCAAGATTGGGATGTTCTGACACCAGGCTACTCGCTGCTGACTGTGTACTGTGCAGTGCATCCGCCCGGCTGGTTGTGTGCATTTTGCCATGTAAATTACTTTTCCTCCGGTCGCCACTCCCGTCGTCGTGTCCCACTGGCCAGACCAAACGATCACGATTCACCTTTCTCATATTGAATAGCGCACGATGCGGTGTGTCTTGGCTGATGCTCGTCCGTGGCCGTGGTCAGACTGAAGTGTGGCGGGTGGTTGGTCGGACGTCGTCGATTGCCACCGATCGGATGTTGGAGTGCAATGCAAGCTGCGCTGATGCTCTTGAAACAGAATAATCAGAGAATCAGAGGCGTAGTTTAGAAATAATTCTGACATGATTGTTGCGGTTGCAGCGACATAGGAAAAATTTCGGGACTGCTGTATAGCAGACTCGCTTTTGCTTTCGAGAAAGCTTTAAGCTGTTAGTTAATTTTTTTTATTACAATTGAGGGGGTTAGAAGCAAAGGGGTGTGTAAGTGACAAAAACCTACTTACGAGTAAACTTGGTTCGAAGTTTTTCACCAATTTTTTTTCCCGTACAAATTGTATGAAGTTTCAAAATCAACTAAATTTGATTTTGAATGGTGAACTATTCTTCATTACACCAACAAAGCTAGCCATGAAAATGTTTGATACTTCTCAGGTCATTTTGACAGACCACACACATGCACGAAAAAGACGGATCATATATTCTACTTTATCGATCTTGTTGACGTCCTTTCCATGCTCATGTTGCATCTGTCAAAATGACCTGTGAATTATCAGTCATTTTGAGGTTAGGTTCGTTGATGTAATAAGAATATGCAACTTTTTTCACACACAAACCAGCCGCTCACTCTCTGGCATCCATCAGCGGCACACTCAAAATGAGTGCTCAAACAAATGTTAGAACAAACAGGGTAACGCGCCACTTGGGCGGTGGCTTCTATATTCGTCTGTTTCCCACTATAACTCAGTCAATTTTGAACCAATTGACTTGAAATGTTGTACACGGGTAGATACTATACCTATCTCACCGCATTCCAAAAATTGTATCAATTGGTTCAAATTTGACTGAGTTATAGCGGAAAACAGACGAAAATAGAAGCCACCGCCCAAGTGGCGCGATTCCCCATGTTTTTTTCAGTTTCTGCGTGCACATTTTGTGCGCGCAGAAAATGTGCACACAAAAAATTGTGTTGAGAGCGCACTCATTCGTGCTTCCAGTGCAATACTGTGTGTACCACAGGAGTATGAAAGTACTTATTGTACATATTGATTTATTTTAGACCGAAATCGATATGTGAAATCAATTATCCCCAACAAAAGTTCGCCGAAGTAAAAACGTCTTATATCTCATGATCCTGATTACTTAGAGAGTTGGTGTCTTCGGCAAAGTTGGTTGACTGGTCAAGGAGTAACCGATAATAAGACTTAAGTTTCAAAATTCCACCGCTAGGCGGTGCCAGTGAGCTAACAAATTTTGTTTTTCATATATATCAGGAAAATTTGCAAAAAAATGCAACAAGCGCCGCCTAACTGCAGAAACTTGAACCAAACGGTAATTATTCTGAAAGCCCTTGATTTACCAAACAATATTGCCGAAGACACCATCTTTCTACAAAATCAGGATGCTGAGATATGCGAAATTTAAAATTTGTTTGCTCTCTAGCGCCGCCTAGCGGTGGAATTTTGAATCCCAAGTCTTGTTATCGATTAGTCCTTGACCAGCCAAACAACTTTGCCGAAGACACCAACTCTCTAAGTAATCAGGATCATGGGATAGATGAGATTGAAATTTCGTTAGTGTCACATCTATTTGTCTGTGATTTATGTGATATCTTAGACAAGCAGATGCAACACTGACAAAAATTTCCATCCCAAGGGCTATCAGAATATGGGCCGTATGATTCGTGATTTCACCGCTAGCTGGTGCTAGAGAGCGTACAAATTTTACATTTCACATATCTCAGCATTTGATTCTTTAGAAAGATGGTGTCTTCGGCAAAATTGTATGGTAGATCAAGGGCTTTCAGAATAATTATCGTTTGGTTCGAGTTTCTGCAGCAAGGCGGCGCTAGTTGCAATTTTTTGCAAATTTTCCTGATATATATGAAAAACAAAATTTGTTAGCTCACTAGCACTGTAAGTCCTTGACCAGTTGTCTTGAGGGCAACATAAAATTATGAATTCGTTTAGTTTAGACCAAGCATTTGCTCTCTTGCCCCATTAGCTAACCCAATATTATAAGTGGCAACTCTTTATGCGGCATATTGGAGCTTTGCCTAGCGCGCGAAGAGTTATTAGTCTACTAATATGGGCGCTTTTCCATGGGCGAAGCATTCAAAGCAACCTTGGCCGTTTTCAAAGCATATTTGAAAAGATGGCAGACAAAACAACTAGAACGAATGAATCAGAAAATAAATAATGACTCAAAATACATATAACTCCTTTCACATGATTTACAAGAAAGGTAACTTTAACCTAGCTACTATTGCCCATTGAGGAGATTTGTAGATTCCGGCGCAACAAAATGATAAGGCTCATTTTCGGCGTAGGTGCATTATTAATATTTGTTTACAACGCAATACATGCTCCAAAGGTGTATTCAACAACGCAGAGTAAAACATTCACTAGAACGCGATCTGTTTTTATATCTGTGGGCTCACGCAAGAAAAATCCACGCTACTGATATTCGCGCAGGAGTCTAAACAGGTGGAATCTCCGCAATAACATCAACTTTAATTATTTTTCGCGTTTAGAATTGAACGTCAGCCTTCGGTAAACCAAAGTATCTAGGTAGAGTAAAGTGGGGCAAAAGTTCGAGTGGGGCAAGAGTTTCTTTTGAAGTTTTTGAGCTCAATTTAAATTATTTCTTTCGGGTGTCAAGGTTGTTCGAAGCTTTTTTGAAAAAGAGTCTTTCACTCCAAAAATTATGAAAATTGATCAATATTTCGAAAAATTATGATAAAATGTTGGTTTTTGATCAAAAAATTGTAATATGCGATGGTCCTTCCAACGCATGGAATGGAATTGTAATGAAATCGAATTCGATATTTTATTTTGGGGCGTAACTAGGTATATTTTGAAGATGCTTTAGCATGTATAACTTTTTGAAAAAAAGATTTGAAAATCATATTTTACACATAGTGGGGCAAAAGTTCGAATTGTGGAGCAAAAGTTCGAGTCATGTGGCAACTTTAGGTAAAAAACTCAAATTCTGCAAAATATCTATATTATCTCTAAAAATGATGGAATTAGTGAGAAAATTCGATCAGAGTTGAAAAAAAATGTTGTTTTATCTGAATTTAGCGGAAAACTACTAATTTTTGGTGTAGTAAATTTAACCCTGATTTGGGTAAAATCCAGATCGAACTTTAAAGTGTATTCCAGTTCCAACATCAAATATTATTTGGTTTCAGGTATTTCTATTATCAAAGTGTCAAAATAGTGTGCTACGGTTAGCGAAATTTCACAAGCACTAGATCACTGGGGCAAGAGTTCGAATAAGAGACACACATACAAAAAGTATTGTAACTTAAAATTAAAAAGACATTTGGCTTAACTTTGTTCAGCAAAGTTATAGCTTATGGATGGTAGAATCACCAGACGGTATTCATTTATTTATGTCTGCTTTGGTTTTATGAAAAATAAAATATTGAATTTTCAACTAGGGTCGAACTTTTGCCCCACCTTACTCTATGCTTGATTTAGATTTTGCTGTCCTCCAAACCTGAATGCAGTAGTGGTTTATTCAAGTAACGTTGCATGAGTTCTTGCTGAGATAACTGTGAAACCGCTTTGACTCGACTTAGCCGAAGTATGAATACTAGAAACCACGGTGTACAACATTTAGAAGGTGATATCTTCCGGAAAACTGACAGTTTTTTTTATGACGTAATTCAAATCTTTCAGAGGCGATCTAGTACTCCACATCAATTTGGTCATGTGAAGAACGATTAGAATGATGTCACATGTTTACATTTATGCCGTGCTAGAAACCAATGGGAAAATTTTTGACATTTGCATGGATGGCTACTGTGATCAACTCAATAGCTACTAAAGATGAGCCACGTTTCATAATTGTACACAAACAACATGTGGATAGCCTAAAAACACCGGGGGATAGTCATGGACGAAATTAGAGCGTTTTGGGCACTTCCAGTCCGAAAGACGAGCGCGCTGGGTGCATTGTATAATAATTAAGCGCGCTCAGTTTCACAGCTGAAGGTGCATAATGCACCAACACCATTACTTCCCTCAGAAGCATAAACTCACGCTTCCTGAGTAAGCCGGCAAAGCATTTTGCAGGTTCTTGGTTGGTCAATTAACGCCAAAATTAACGGCATTCGTTGACGTTAATTTAACGCATTCCGTTGGCGTTAACTGGCTAGAAAATTAACGCAACGCCGTTGACGTTGATTCGGACGAAAATTAACGTTAACGGCGGTAATCGTTGATTAACGTTAACAACCCTGCCGTCGATGCTACTCCAGTATCGCCAGACCAGCTACACTCACACAAGGAACCAATGAGATTATCTGCCGGGGACTAGCAGGCATCTTCAGTGTGTGAGCGTTGGTGATCTTCTATGTATAGGCAACAATGGCGCCTGCCACGTCAGGTTTTAGGTCAATGTGGGGAATGGGAAGGAAGTGATGATTGCAATCGTTTTTATCTACATCAGATCGAATGTACCTCTGCGTCTGCACAAACTCATGCGGATGTCGAAGTGTTGATGGGATATGGTTGGCAGAGGGTTCATACATAGGTGCATGGATGCCAGGTGTAAGGTGATAGATCAGTGCGATTGTTACTATGAAGCTAAAGCGGCACAGTTCGCTTGATTGCATAACTCGTATGCGTTATCTGATATATTGACACTGTGCTGTGAAAGTTGAAAAAAAGGGAAACGGCTTTGCAACCGTTTCTGGTACTAGCGATGGCTATGAACATATACATGAGTTGTATATGTAGAGAGAAGAGTATAGAGAAAGTGAATAAAAAGCAACAAAGTAGAAGGAAAGGGACGGGTCAGGGATTGAACCCAGGAACTTCTGCATATGAATAAGAAGCGGTAGCCACTAGACCATTACTTTGGAGAATCAGAATGCCGAATCCATCTCATGAACATTTTAACTTACAAAAACGTATGCCTCTATCTTCATATTTAACCTAGAGTTTTCGAAACAGTTAAAATCCCTCCTACACCTCTGCACGTATGCAATAAAATCTTACCTTCGTTTGCACCCCGACAATGATGGTGCCAAGCTTCCATCTACGGCCAAAACCAACCACCATATCCTCAGCCCATCGTGAAGCGAGCGTCCATCGCCGGTCCTCTCGGGCACCGGGCGTCGTCGGTCAAGTTTAAGCTGATGATGAAATGTTGCTGTGGTTACAATCTTGCGGTCTAATCAATTCTTTTCCTAATACGTTTGCGGTTCGTTACTGTCGGCGAACTACGACCGGAATCCCAAATGAGAGAGCGAAGCGCACAGGATTCCGCAGATCAGCCGGCGCCTTTCCCGCCCCCTCCCAACCTGCCCTTCCAAAACCACAAATGGTGGGATGTGGGTGGAGTGCGCTGGCATGTGGCAATAGTGGCGAGACTGGTGTAACGCCTCGAGGTTCAAATACGGAATCGGACGGTGGAGAAGAGAACTGATTTGCATTCGGAAATTGCAGGTGCCGCACCAATCTGGCCCTCGTCGTATCCGCTAGGTGTGTGTAGTATTTTTTTTTTTGCGGTTGAGTTTGGTTGATGAGTGGTGCTAGTACCGCGAAATGGTGTTTGGGTGGGTTTCACCTGGGACTGAGGCAGAAGGAGCAGGCAGGCAGTCCTCCTTTCGCGGTATTTATGGCGTTTCAAATTCTCACGTAGACACTTGAACGTTTACAATGTACATGTTGGAAGACGACATCCTAATCACAACATCCTGTGCAACCACAATGCATTGAATGTTTTATAACGTCACGAAGCGGAACAAGGGATGTGGCCTAGATTTCTATCGTACCCGGTAATTATGGGAAAAGCACTTTCTTCAGGCGCTGCCCGTTTTCCGGAAAACACTGTTCCACTTTATTTATAAACTTATGACTAGCTTGTTCTATTAATTTCATACTTGGACTTCAAAGTTTCATGGAATTTGCGTGACAGAAGTCAATTAGCTTTCAGTGACAACGTGGACTCTGGATTCAGACTACAAGTTATGGTTTAGTATGTTGGTTTCAAATATTTTATATAGTTTACACAGTTACAATATCTGAACGAGAGCTGCTTAACCCTTTGGAGCCAGATTGTTTCACCACAGCTGCCGCAACCTCGCTCACCTCAAACACGTTTGTTATGCTCGGTTTTATCGCCGGGGTCATATTGACCCCACCGGTTCCAAATGGTTAAGGTAGGTTAAGATAGGGATGAATGGTTGAGGGAGTTTAAGTACTCAATTACTAGAGAATCCTAAGCTAATACTAAACATCTCTGCTGAATGTGCTATAATTCTACCTTTTTCATAATTCAGAGATATAGGTGTTTGAACGTTTTTGGCACTGGTGCCGTTTAGTCGAAGAATTTCTAACCATGGCATTTCGCAATACCAACATTCTAAAAACAATACGATCGCACCAGTTGTTCGTTGGTTGCGTCAGTGCGGAATATTGATATCTAAGAGCCGAAGGAGAGATAAAATTGTGAAAGGTGGATCTAATTGTGTGGCACTTCGAATACAGATTAATTTTCTATTCCGCAGAATCGTTACTTGTTCTGTGGCTGAGTTAATTAAAGCGCCGGACTAGCGATACGGAGTCGTGGGTTCGAATCCCACCACAACAAGTGCACAATTTTTTACATATTTATCTATCAATTTGTCAATTACACGCACTTTGTCTTCAAATGCTTCAAGGACCATACTAATACAGGGGATAGACAAAATGATCGGGACAGGCAAAATTGTCCCTTCTCGAAAAAAAAAAATCAAATGGCTGTAACTTTTCAAAAAGTGCATCAAATTTTCTCAAATTTTCACTAAAGTTGATCAACTAGTTGTGTATCAGTGGACAAAATTTGGGAAAGATCGGACTATTCTGCACGAAATTATAAAGATTCTAGAAAAAGGTATAATTATCCGATAACCAACTTTGAGCTGTTATATCTCCGGATTCAATGAACTGAATGCAATGAAATTTTGACCATTTACGACTTATATAAATAACTTCGTAAAACTATTGCCTTAACTTAAAATTCTTAGCATGGAAGAAAATTATAACGTTGAGTTTATTTTTCTAATAAAACACAAAATTTTGTTAAATTTTAACATCGATTCAAAATTTAAGATGTTACTTATAGGTCATGTAAATTTGCTCTAATTGTCTTGAATACAGATATGTTTTGAAAAAAAAAAGTAACAACATAGGCGGCAAATCATTGATTAAGTAATGGGATGCATATTAAAAATGCCAAATTTACTAAAAAATCATAAAGTTAATGAAATTGCTTTAACTTTTTCTCGTGTTAATAATTTTAAGTTTAGTCAAATGTTTTTCAGAGCTCATATAAGTCATAAATGGGCAAAATTTCATTGCATTCGGTTCATTGAATCCGGGGATATAACAGCTCAAATTTGGCTATCGGATAATTCTATCTTTTTCTAAATTTCTTATATCTTCGTGCAGAATAGTCCGATCTTTTCCAAATGTTGTCCCCTGATACACAACTAATTGAACAACTTACAGTGCAAATTTGAGAATATTTGATGCACTTTTCAAAAAGTTACAGCTAATAAGACATTTTTTGAAAAGTGTAAATTTTGCCTATCCCGATCATTTTGTCTATCCCCTGGACGTGTTTGAGTTTGTGCCAAATACATATCCAGGAAGTTCCCGGAGAGGTCGAAAGAAGGGATTTCCAATGGGCTTCAGTGGCATGTCAGGGGAATTAAGAAGCTTTCAATTGCGATCTTGTAGTTAACCACCAGACACCCCACTAACCCCCCCCCTAAAAATACCGTAGGACATGCTGAAACGTCCCTAAGACCCATTGAAGGGCCCTGGATCCCATGAAGTCAACAGGAAACCCCTGAAACATCCCTGAGATCTCGTTGTTCCTTCCCTGAAACCCCCAGTACTCCCTGAATCCCTCTTCAGACCCCTAAAACGCCCCTTTGGCCCCTTTTGTTTTTGCTTTAAAGGGTTGTATAGAAAACCAGCGCGACACCTGAGAAGATAGCTCTTGTAGTGGTGGAATGAACTTCACTACAAGTTAAGACCAAATCACTACAATTCTGCTATTCTGCTAAGCTTCCTCTCATACTTTCTCCTCGGCCTCGTTCTGTTTCGCTTCAGCCTCAATGCTGCAGCCATGACAGGAACTCCATACCTTAGTATCGAGGATGATACAGCCGCCATCTCTTGCATCTCTGATGTTCGGCATGATCCTGGATACCACATTGACTATCATCGCCGCCGTTTCACAAGCATAGTCAACGTGAAATTAAACCGATCTTCAACAATCACATACGGGTGTTTTAGTGCACGCTTTGATGGAATTATGTGCTCCCAACGCTGAATTTAAACCGCTGAACTGCTTTGCAGTTGATAACCATCACTTTTGGAGGAGAACGTGCCTCTAGAGCCGACCTACTGATACCTGATAACCATCACTACCTCTGCCTTGTGATGAGCTAATCGCTGCTTGTTTGAAATCATCCATGCACATTGGTCGGGCTCCATACAAAGGGGCGGCCAAAACTCTCAAAAAACGAAATTGATATTTTTAAACTTTATTTTACCTTATAACAAAGTTAATGTATTGTACTTCTATGATTCTTAATTAAAAGCATACCAGCTTTTGTATTTCAATGACATTTTCACTGCCAAAGTGGCCTAAGTCAAAAAAATGAAAAATGAATTATTCGAAAAAAGTAAAATAATAATATTTTGAGAATGGAATATATGTTTTAAGTTATCCAGCATATGAAAGCTTGTTGTTGGGCTGTTTTAATGCACGTATGGTGCAAAATTAATATGTCACAAAACATTTCAAATTTTCATAAATTGTACCTTAAAAATTTTGGTAATTTTTAAGTTAAAAACGGTTCATGTCGTCACGTGTCGCCGCAATTTCGAATAGTACATCTTAAACATCATGCTTAGAGCTGCCTAAAAACGTTTAAATATTTTGCAGAAATTTGCAGTTTTTCAAATTTTTACGTTATTTTTCCATTTTTTACTGAAATAAAATTTATCTTTCCACATTTTTCACACGTCTTGAACGAACTTGATTGGATTTGATCGAAAAATGATCATTTATTTAAATTCGAATTGATTTTCTAACAAAAAACGCAAAAAATATGGGGTTTACTGATTTTTACCATTTTTGAAATTATTGAAATTACGTAATTTTTGAATACCCCTCACTCTTAAAAAATTAGGAATTTACACGTGACGTAAACCATCAACGTACGTAAACATTTCATGACTGAATGGCAAATTTGACTGAATTTTACATTGTAGCCGCTGCTGGGCGATCCAGCATAAAACGCGTGGCTTAAGCGCCACTCCACAAGGGAGACCACGCGCCCGATATTATATTGCCCGGATGAGACCCCCTAAGGGCGAGTCCATTTGAAAATTCCTGAAAGGATTTACGGATCGATCCAGCTAGCTACGCACTAAAACGTCCAAACGGGAACACCCTATTATCGCAACATAACTACACAGTCACGACGACACTCAGAGAACGGTGAGAGACCACCCGTACCCTCAAGATCTCACTAGTGAGAAGTTCTCATCATCGGCAGACTCTCTCCGTTCATCACTAGATTGCTCACTGACCTGGAAGACACTCAACAACCCAATCAAACTCACTGACGTGGAGGACGGGACAACGAAACTACTAACATGCTATGTGATGATAAACGCTATTAAATGATCAAATGGCTAGGAAGGAAACTCTGTACTCTACATTTATTTTGATTTGTAACGAAACGATTATTATTGGCTTATCATTCTAACGACATATAATTAACATTTATTGGAAACAGTAGGGTACAACATTCAAATTTAGGGTATCATAGTGTGTGTTCGTTCCTCTCTCCTACTTCCTAGCGTGTGTGCGAATTCTAACTCCTCCCTATCTGACTATCTGTGCTCAGTGCTCTCAATGTTCTAATGACGTCATTTTCCTAGGCAGAACAGCAGTGTAATGGGCTGCGCTCCTATTCCCCGAAACTGATTGGCGGTGGTGAACGATGGCGTTTCACGCACGCATTTCTCACGGAGCCAAGACGTTGATCCGCAGAAGTCGTTCAACGGGTTCCGGTTCTTCAAAAGCGGGGTTTTGTTGGCTTTGCAGCTACCTTTCGGTCTTCAGTCTAAGACTGGCAAAAAAAATCCTCCGCGGCGCCCTCAACGGACGCCGCACTCCGTCCAAAAAAAGAAAAGGTTTGACTCACCGAGATGTCGTTGGCTTACTGAGCAGCAGTCGATGACCTGCTGCTAGGGTCGATGATCCCACTGGCTTGGCTGATCAATCGGTGGCAATCACAGAGCTGAGGTACGCAATGGCGGTTGCTCCTACCAATGCGATGGCGGTTTTGGCGGTTGATGCGGCTGTGCTGGACAATGGACGAACCAGCATGTGGAATTCTTCCACTCGAAGGTCCCCGGGCCTCCCGGACAGATATGGAGACGGATCCGTCCGCTTCCGGCGGTTCGGCGATTGCCGGGAATTCTTCGTCCGTTGGGGAGCAGAAGTCGTCGCGCTTGGGTGCGAGGAACTGTGGGATTGAAACAAAAGCCAACCTGGCAGAACATGGACATGAGCACTTGCACTACGAGCACATTAGAGCACAATTCTCACCTTCGTTTAGAGCTTCTTAAGGTTCTACTAATCGCACACAATTCCCTACGCACACTTTGGCCTACTTTTTGGAACGAAACAAATTTAATTATTCAACTACATTTAACACCACACTAAACGGCACCTACAATTGGCTCACGAAACACTAGCTAACAAACGCGGGGACTTCTAAGTCAGTAGACGATCACGGACGAAATGATCGAGTCTTTCACGCCTCAGATAAGGGGAAGTGTATCTCGGACGCACCCGGAAGTGCGTCATTTCCCGAAACCCTTCGTGTAGTTTCGTGACTACACAGCTACGTTGGATAACTTGAACGATAGCCGTGCTGCCTTCTCTCTCCCACCTTATCAAGAAAACAAATGGCCTCGACCCAAGGAAGCGTTTGCACCTCATTAAGTGCTCGTTTGCCTACTCTAAGGGACTAAATACATTTCAAATTCATTAATGGGGAGTGCGTATTCTTACAATCTATTTCCATTCCATTATTAACACACTATATTTACAAAATTTATTTACAAAACTCCTGACTGCTACATTGCACCAGGGCTATTTTACGAAAATTTGGTTTAAGGAGTTAAACCAAATTTTCGTAGTGGTAAACTGTACATTTTCTGTACAAAATTCATTATTTTTATTCCCTTAACTATTTACAAATTTTACAAACTATTGGCAAAAATTCATCCGGTCCCTAACCTATTTTCCAATATTTTAATTAAATAAACAAATGCAACGAAATTGTCATACACATTTTTTACATTAACCATATTTACAACAAAATTTACAAAACATAGGTTCACCCCAAGGAATACTGAGCTATTTGACGTTCTCAGAGAAAGCAGAATATCGATGCCAACATAAATAATCTCAAACCACCAACAAATCGTAAAACTGCATTACTGCCGAAACCTCTCAGTCTCAACAGAAGCATCATCCCAACAACACGTCATTGACAAACAGAACATCTGCAATTCAATGAACATAACCCAACACAGAACAGGTACATATAGGGAAATCGAACACCAAACCTAAACGTTGATTCCTTACATTTCTCCCATATGACCGCACATACTCTACCACAGACACAGGTTAATTCAGATGGAAACTACACCAATCCTCGTTGTTGGTCACGTTTCCCCTCTGAATGCACCGCAACCATTCTGTCTCACAGAGAACCACCGAGCCTGCTACCCGGTCTCCATGCCTCTGCGTAGGACAAAACGTAAACACATAACTCAAAACTCGCGCAACAACACTCATTAACTCGCCAGACTCTCTCTGGCTTACGCTAATGTATGCGTGCGCATCCTAAAATTCTCCCAAACAATCATTCCAATAACATTTCATACGCCAGAGATTTCCTCCGGCTCTCACGAAACATTACTAAATGAGAAAAACACAAATCACTCACAACAATGTCACTCAGAGAAAATTTTCTCCGGACTCTCACGACTCACGCACTATCGATATCTCTACTCACTCTGAAAATCATCAAATGTAAACAAATATATTGAAAAAGTGCAGTGAATGTTAAATTCGGAAAGTTTTAAGGTAATTTATCCAATAATAACGGACGGAGAATGGCTTCAAATTTCAGAAATCTACGGAAAAGGTGTTTATTGAACTGTAAGTATTGATATTTTCGTTTTCTATTATCGTTTAGGTTGCATGCGACGGAAAAAAGAGGCGTTTTGACGGAGGCAGGAGTATCGCACCCAACGAGTGGATACTCTGGCAAACTGGACCGGGCTATTGAAGGACGACCTTGTCTTGAAGACCACTTCGCCGGCCGGATGAAGCAGTCCCAGGAGGATCGTCGTATACTAGGTGAGTGTGATTCCAATCGCTTTACAGTGTTTCAAACGGGTGCTACTGCGATTATTTGTTTTTAGGTACATGGACGACAAACGGATGAACGGACAAGAGGAAGATGACGTCACAAGATAGGGGCTGCCTTTTTCCCAGCCCAAGACATAATTTTTAGGAGAAAAAAAAAACAAAAACTTAAAATAAAGAACTTTAATTTATCTACTAAACTAGACCTAAGAGACATTGTGAACTACAAACTAACATTATTTACGGCAATCTCCCTGAACGTCTAGTTTTTCTAAAAAAAATCAATTTATGTTGAGGTAAAACCTCATCCCTCCCACTTTTAGGGCAGTACGTTTTGGTACTTCCAACACAGAGCCATTTGTTGAAGTTGTTGTAGCTATCGCTCGATTCACTCGGGTTGCTCAACACCGTTTTCCTTCCCGGAAACTTCTGAGTCTTTTTCTTCGATCAGCGTCCGATCATCCCCAAAATCAGACTCACGAATTTAACTTCCTTTCAAAAGTACTGCTCGTCATCGCACTATGGCTCTGAGCTTCTGGTTTTCAGGTCATCGCCCGGGAAAACTTCCAGGGCTCTCTCCGACTTCCGGTCGAGGGGATCGCAAAAAGCCACAACTTCTTCTTCCAAAAGTTCTACATTGAAAGAACCAATAGATTCCTATCTTCAGCACATTGCAAAGCTTCTTCTTGGACTGTTGAACAGTCCAAGGATGCCCCTAGTAAGTAAAAGGTATTGTAGGGGCGGCAACTGATCCGAAGATCAGTGCTAAGCTTTACAATGGCGAATCAGTGTTTTTATTACCCGGAGCACAGCTCAACGGAGTAATCGTAACTCTTGGGTGCCACCCAAGAGTATCATAGCTAGAAAATGTTCCTTCAAATATATTTTCGAGACCAGGACAAACACTGGTTCTTCGTTGCTGCCCAAGACAGGTACATAGCTGAAAGTTATTTGAGGTCATTTTAAGGAGAGTTTGCCTTGGCAAGTTTTTTTAAGAACTTGCAATGGAAAACGCCAAGTCGTTTTCCATCCAAACCCTCCAAATCATAACAATGACTACCCACTACTCTTTTGACCGTGGCTGGAATGTACTTAGGTGCCAGCTTGGCCGAAACACCTTTCCCCTTGTCCGATAGCACTGTATTCTTTTTCAGGACGTTCTCCCCGACCGAATAAGTAGGGCAGTTCGCGTTTGACCTGAGATTGTAGTGTGACGAATGTTTTAGATATGCAGCTTTGAGATTCTTTCGAACATCCTCGAGTAGCTTATCCTTCTGTTGTGGTGTAAGGCCCGCATCTTCAGTTGACGTAGTATCACGCATCCGTCGATATTCTCTACCATCGGATACTTGGTTCCTTCCGAACACCAGGAAATACGGCGTATATTTCGTCGTACTATGAACGGAATTTCGGATTGCGTTCGCGATCTGCTGGAGATTGTTCGCCCACTCCTTGTGATTGTCCTTGATCGTGGCCCGAATGGCGGTCGTGATCACACGGTTGACTCTCTCCGAATCATTAACCTGCGGATGATAGCTCGGCGTTTTCCAATGTGAAACGTGGTACTTCGCTAGTAGACCTTCAAATGATTTCGAGACAAATTGAGACCCATTGTCGGACAACACCACTTCAGGAACCCCAAACAATAAGAAAATGGAGTTTTCAACAAAATGGGTTAACGTCTCCGCCGTTGCTTCCCTAAAAGGTTGGATCATAACGAATTTGCTAAAGAGGTCGGTTACTACCAAGAGGCAGGTGCTTCTGGCCTTTCCCGAGGATGGCAATGGGCCCACATAGTCCATGGCCAGAAATTGCCACGGGTACTCTATCACCTTCCTTTGATCTCCCATAGGTGGTGTTGTATTCAGGTTGGTAGCCTTACTGGTTTGGCACTTCATACACGTTTGGCACTGCTTCTTAACAAACGAACTCATCTTCGGCCACCAGAATCGCTGGCGTACCGCCGCTAGTGTCTTCTCCGACCCCAAGTGTGCTTCATCGTGTATTCTCTGTACAATTTCCGGCCGATCCGCCTTAGGTGGATACTTCTTCCAACGGAAACGGACATCTTCTATCGTATCTTCCGCCTTGCAGTAGCGTAAAATCTCCCCATCTGTCACACGAAAATTAGGGTACTTCGACGGATTCTGGTCGATTTCTGACGCCAGATTCTGGTACTGTGTATCTACGCTGATTGTTGAGATGGTTTCTACGGACCTCGACAGACAATCGGCCACAATATTATTCTTCCCCTTCCTGTACTCCAATTCAATGTCGTACGATTGAATCTTTAGCGCCCACCTCAACAACTTCGCGTTCCCAGATTCCACACCTATCGTGAACAGCCATAGAAGACTGCGCGCATCCGTAACCACTCGAAACCGCGTTCCCTCAACAAAATGACGGAAGTGCTGGATTGCCAGCAACACTCCAAGACACTCTTTCTCCACGCTAGAGTATTTCCGCTGTGTGCTACTCAGTTTTTTACTGAAGTAGGCGATCACCCGTGGTTGTCCCTCCTGCTGCTGGATCAGCGCTGCTCCTACCGCAAGGTCCGATGCATCAGATTCAATCGAAAACGGCAGGGTGAAATCCGGATTGCCTAGGATCGGTGCAGCAATCAATGCCGCCTTCAACTCCCCGAACGCTATTTCCGCAGATTCCGTCCAGGCGAACTTCTGCTTTGCTTTCTTAAGCAGATCCGAGATCGGCGCGACTATCCTGCTGTACTGGCCTATGAAGCGTTGATAGAACCCCGCCAAGCCCAACAACCGCCGAACATCCCTGACGTTTTTCGGCCGAGCATAGTCCAAAATCGGGGCGATTCGGGCGTTGTCTATGGACACTCCCTCCTCGGTCAGTAAGTATCCGAGGTATGCAACTTTCTTTCGGCAAAATCTACTTTTGTCCAACGAAATGGTCAGGTTGGCTTTTGCAAGCCTTTCCCCTACGATGCGCAGCAATCGAACGTGTTCGCTAAACGTCTTCGTGGCGATCACAATATCGTCTAGGTACACAAATACATAGGGTTCGAGGTCGAACCCTATGACTTTGTCCATGAGACGACACATGGTGAATGGGGCGTTCGTTAACCCGAAAGGGCAGACCTTGAACCGGTACAAACCTTTGGGTGTTCGAAACGCTGTGAAATCTCGGCATTCCTCTTTGAGGGGGATCTGAAAGTATGCGTCTTTCAGATCCACCACAGAATAGTATTTCGCCTTTCCCAATCGATGGAATATTTCTCCCATATTCCTCATTGGGTAGGAATCCTTCTTCGTAAAAGCGTTAATTCTCCGAGAATCTAAACACACACGTAGTTTTCCGTTCGATTTTCGAACGGGGACTAGTGCACTTGCCCATTCACTAGCGCACTCCTCAATGGCATCCATTCGCTTGTAGCGTTCCAGCTCCGCATCCATTTCAGCCTGAATCGCTGGAGAACATCGATACAGAGGCTGGCGCCTAGGTTTAGCCTCTTCGTTGAGAACGATTTCATGGCAAATTACCGATGTCCTTCCTAATCGCTGCTCGGTCGTACACGGGAATGTTTTAATAGCTTCCGTTAACTCTCTTCTTTGTTCATGAGTTAGCACGTGTTCTGTTTCAACCGTTTCCGGTGTTGTTTTTGACGGTTCTGGTAGTTCCAGCGCTGGGATATCCAAGGTCTCGTCTGGCTCCGATCCCTTTAGTGCCGGTAAAGTCTCGATTGGTAGCACAGGCAACTCAACCGAACGATTATGGTTCAAACCGTCCCCCTGCACGGCGTCAACCGTTGCAACCTGCTCATAACCTTCTGTACCCTGAATCATCGGTTGAATACCGAAGGTTTTCCAAAAATTATACCCAAGAATCAGACTTCTTGCAACCTGTGGCACAATCAAGGTTGGAATAACCTTCGTTATTCCTCGAAATTCCATTGGCAAGTTGACGTAACCTAGGCTGCCGTGGACCGTTTTGTCCGCTGTCACAATTTTGACAGGACTCTGATGAACTTGTAGACCGTTTTCCTCTGCTAGGTGTGTTAGGCTTGTTACACTCACGCTTGCCCCCGAATCCAAAAGCGCGTCGTATTCCCTGCTGAAAATTTTCACGGCGATATGTGGACACAAGTCCGTATGGACTTTGACTTCGCAAACTTCCTGATACGGGTCCGTGAATGGCACCTCATCTGCATTTTGGGGAACTCTCGAAATCGGAATGCTTTCTTCCCCTACCTGGCATTCCAGCACTAGTTTCCCGAGTTCTCTATTTGTTGTGCTCGAGCTTCACCCGAATGTTTGTCACACGTCGTCACCGTCTTGCCCTGTGTACCACACAGGTAACAGAACAGCCTCTTTTCTTCTGGACAATTCCTCCAAAGATGGCCACTTTTCCTGCAGTTCCAACACATGGGTATCTGTGTGGAACTCGGAGTTTCTCGAGGACTCTCTTGGTTTCTTCCATTCGTACCCGCTGATCTCTGATCTCTATATCTTCGGTCTTTGTCGAATCTGCTACCGATGGCATTCACATGTTCCGATTCGGATGCTGAACTGTACGACTCGTCCTCCTTTTGCTCCACTTCTATGTTGTGAATCGGCTTACTTGGAGTTTCCCGCACATTCCTGAAAACCGGATCGTTGGCATCAATCCGATACGCATAGTGCTCCAGTTTCCGCAAACTTTCCACCGTTTTACACGCTAGCTTCGACCGGTAATGCGGGCGCATATTGTCCCAAATTACCTCGAAAATGCGCTGCGGATCCAATGGTGTACTCAAAAGCTTATTTAGTCGCTCGATCTCCATTTTGAAGCTCAGAAACGTCTCATTCCGGTTCTGTTTTCGCTCGTATATTTTCTGGCGATTCCCCTGATCCTTATTGGGATTGCCGTACATGTACCTTATCCTCTCTTCAAAGTGTTTCCAATCGTGAAACTCGTCCGCATAGCACAGGTACCAGTCGTACGCTTCTCCCCGAAGAATCGTGTGGATTCTCTGCATCAGAACATCGTCAGCAATCCTGTCCATCTTCGCAAGACGACGTACCTTCAACAAAAAATCTTCCAAAGACCTGCTCCGGGCGTCTCCACTGAAGCTTAAGTGCCATTTCTCCATTCTACGATCGGCGTCGCGGATTTCAGCTTCGGTAACCCGTCTGAAGCTACGATTCGGTCGACCCTGGTCTCTGGACCACCTGCCTTCATCCACTGAAGACTCGTCCGAGCTGTAGTCTAGTTGCAACCTCGGTACGCTTCCCGCAACGCGTCTAAACCTTTCACCTTGATAACGGTGCTGATCTCCATTCTCGTCGAATCGACGCTGGTCGGTATCTCTCTGCCTGCGCTGTTGCTGTCTCCACGTCACGTCTGGCTGGTATTCCTGGTATGAACGCCCGAATTGCTCGTCGCGAAACAACGGCCTAAACTGCTGATCTTGGTATCTACCTCTTCCGTCGTATCCGTCTGATCTCCTTGTGCGCTCTCTCCATTGATCCCTGATTTCGTATTCCGGATCCGGTCGATAATCGAAGTCCGCGTCCATTCTCTGCGAAGACTGCCTCGTTCCGTGATGCCTAAAGCCATCATTTGGACGCTCCATTCGCTCGTCCTGACTCCTATCACCGCCTGGTTGATTGCGCTGACTGTTCCAACCGTGATGCCCTTCAATTTGTTCCAAAGCAGTTCCCCTACGTGAATCATGATCATTCGTCGTTCTGCCATTCCTGCTTTCCTGTCGGTAGTAACCACCTCGCTCAACGCTTTGGCGATCTCCGTTACCCGTCTCTCTTCCTTCTGCTACCTTTCTGTTAACAACGGCCTGTTTTACGCGTTGGTTGTTCACCGATCCCCTTGGACTCTCCTCCCACCTTTCGCGACGGTTCCGTCTCTCATCCCGAAGTTCTGACGTACCTACAGGTCCTGTATCTCTTCGTCCAATTCTATCTGCACTTACCACGACTACGCTCTCTTTTCCACTTTCTTCGTCCCCCCCTTTAGCTCCTTCAGAACCGCGTAAAAGCAAGTCCAACTTCTGATGCAGCTCTTTGACTTGTGCCTCTAACGCTCTCTCCCTTTCGCTCGCATATTCCACATTTGTTCCTACCGGCGTTATTGGTGAAGTCTCCGTTCCTGTATCCTGCTTTGAACCTGTTTTACCCAACTCCTTCTGTTTTGCACCGTTATTGACCGTCTTTCCAGCTCCCTCGAAATTGAAAGGATCGGGCCGCACCTCTAGCTCTTTTCTGCCTTCAAACTTGCTTAGTTCCGCCCTGATTTCTATCAACAGCTCCTTCCGCATCCGCTCAGACTCAGCGTCGTTCGTTCTGATTCTGTAAACTCTACCCCAATAATGTTTCAGTCGGGAAAAACACCTATCGTCCAAACCGTTAACTAACTTATTCCTTAACTCATCGACCCTGGAGCATATAATGTCGAACTCCTGGTCGATAGTGTACGGCGATTCATACTCCCTTCTCTCCTTCTCGTCCTCCTTAAACAGATACCTCAACATCCGGTACTTTGCCTCAACGTCATTATTTATATCCTCAAATTTCCCACGTATGCTAAGTTCATAATCGACCTCTTCATTGATTAAGTGGTCCGCATGAGGAAGTTTGACAGCCATTTTTAGGAAGTAATTCAAAATTCAACAAACAACAAACAGAAAAAATATGAAAATAATACCAAGATGCACGATAGTAATATAAACCTATATAAACTAATAAACAACTTCAAATTCAATATGTTATTCACTGCGCAAATTCAATTTTTCGATGCTCAATATCTCCCAAAAATATCTTAATTTACAAAATGCACAATATCACTCAAAGATTCTTCACAAAACCACAATGACGGGACAAATTACATAATATCCCAAAAAACTATCAACATGTGAACCTTAAATTATCCATAAACACTTCATCAAAATTTCCACAACTATATATTTTCCATCAAGCATTCCATAAATTCATCAAAATATCTCGAAGACCTTTAGTTGGGCGCCAATTTGTAGCCGCTGCTGGGCGATCCAGCATGAAACGCGTGGCTTAAGCGCCACTCCACAAGGGAGACCACGCGCCCGATATTATATTGCCCGGATGAGACCCCCTAAGGGCGAGTCCATTTGAAAATTCCTGAAAGGATTTACGGATCGATCCAGCTGGCTACGCACTAAAACGTCCAAACGGGAACACCCTATTATCGCAACATAACTACACAGTCACGACGACACTCAGAGAACGGTGAGAGACCACCCGTACCCTCAAGATCTCACTAGTGAGAAGTTCTCATCATCGGCAGACTCTCTCCGTTCATCACTAGATTGCTCACTGACCTGGAAGACACTCAACAACCCAATCAAACTCACTGACGTGGAGGACGGGACAACGAAACTACTAACATGCTATGTGATGATAAACGCAATTAAATGATCAAATGGCTAGGAAGGAAACTCTGTACTCTACATTTATTTTGATTTGTAACGAAACGATTATTATTGGCTTATCATTCTAACGACATATAATTAACATTTATTGGAAACAGTAGGGTACAACATTCAAATTTAGGGTATCATAGTGTGTGTTCGTTCCTCTCTCCTACTTCCTAGCGTGTGTGCGAATTCTAACTCCTCCCTATCTGACTATCTGTGCTCAGTGCTCTCAATGTTCTAATGACGTCATTTTCCTAGGCAGAACAGCAGTGTAATGGGCTGCGCTCCTATTCCCCGAAACTGATTGGCGGTGGTGAACGATGGCGTTTCACGCACGCATTTCTCACGGAGCCAAGACGTTGATCCGCAGAAGTCGTTCAACGGGTTCCGGTTCTTCAAAAGCGGGGTTTTGTTGGCTTTGCAGCTACCTTTCGGTCTTCAGTCTAAGACTGGCAAAAAAAATCCTCCGCGGCGCCCTCAACGGACGCCGCACTCCGTCCAAAAAAAGAAAAGGTTTGACTCACCGAGATGTCGTTGGCTTACTGAGCAGCAGTCGATGACCTGCTGCTAGGGTCGATGATCCCACTGGCTTGGCTGATCAATCGGTGGCAATCACAGAGCTGAGGTACGCAATGGCGGTTGCTCCTACCAATGCGATGGCGGTTTTGGCGGTTGATGCGGCTGTGCTGGACAATGGACGAACCAGCATGTGGAATTCTTCCACTCGAAGGTCCCCGGGCCTCCCGGACAGATATGGAGACGGATCCGTCCGCTTCCGGCGGTTCGGCGATTGCCGGGAATTCTTCGTCCGTTGGGGAGCAGAAGTCGTCGCGCTTGGGTGCGAGGAACTGTGGGATTGAAACAAAAGCCAACCTGGCAGAACATGGACATGAGCACTTGCACTACGAGCACATTAGAGCACAATTCTCACCTTCGTTTAGAGCTTCTTAAGGTTCTACTAATCGCACACAATTCCCTACGCACACTTTGGCCTACTTTTTGGAACGAAACAAATTTAATTATTCAACTACATTTAACACCACACTAAACGGCACCTACAATTGGCTCACGAAACACTAGCTAACAAACGCGGGGACTTCTAAGTCAGTAGACGATCACGGACGAAATGATCGAGTCTTTCACGCCTCAGATAAGGGGAAGTGTATCTCGGACGCACCCGGAAGTGCGTCATTTCCCGAAACCCTTCGTGTAGTTTCGTGACTACACAGCTACGTTGGATAACTTGAACGATAGCCGTGCTGCCTTCTCTCTCCCACCTTATCAAGAAAACAAATGGCCTCGACCCAAGGAAGCGTTTGCACCTCATTAAGTGCTCGTTTGCCTACTCTAAGGGACTAAATACATTTCAAATTCATTAATGGGGAGTGCGTATTCTTACAATCTATTTCCATTCCATTATTAACACACTATATTTACAAAATTTATTTACAAAACTCCTGACTGCTACAACATCCATCGTGTTAGTTCGAGTTGATTGCACAAGATGTCAACAAAACTATCTGACCAGGTAGGTAGAAACAGTTTTACATTTATAATTTGGCATACAACTCGGTGATATGACCGAGAGGTATAGTCCGTGCCTCTCAATCAGCGGACCAGAGTTCGAACCTAGTTCATTATTTTACTTTCATATGTTTCATCTGTCGATTCGGTTTTAGCGATTGCTAGCTCGACTTTATTTGTAAATTTGTGTCAAACGGGCCGCTCCTTTTATGTGCATCCAAGAGAACTTAAATTTACATGATTTTTTCTAAGAGTGCTTTTTAAACACTAAAAATACTATATACAACTTCGATTAAACACATAAAAAGAGTTTTGGCTGAACTTTATCTTTTTCCGCCCATTGTGCCATGTCTCGAAAACACCGATCGTTGCCATCATCGTCAACATTTCATCCAGGGTCTCACCGGTTATCGTAAGGATGGCATTATCCGCGGGATCGACGATCTTAAAGAAGAATAGAGTCCTGTGACATACCCGCCGTGAATCCAACCGACCCTGGTTCGTCCTGTATACCAGGACTCGGTTCTGATAGTAGCTCTTTAAAACCATGCCCAGATAGCCGGAAGCCCTGATATTGTGCAGTGCTGTTGCGATTACCTCCCAGCTGGCACTGGTAAACGCTTGTTTCATGTCTTCTTCACGCTTTCACCGCATTCGTACTGGCCGTCTGGATCACATCTTCTGTTGACTTCCCTTTTCTGGAAAGTACCTATCGTCCAGATTTTTCTGCAGCACTGCCCTGAACATTTTCGAAAACACCTGCAATGCAGCCATCTATACCACATTGGGAATACCATCCCGATCCAAATCGGGTCATTGTTTATTTTTAGTCCTTTTGTCTCTATAAGGAGCTCATCATTAGAGACTTGATTTTCTTCAGCGTTTGCATCCATCACATTGATGAAAGCGCGGTCCTAGCCGCGTGGAAAATCTTTAAGGTGAATATATGACGAAGCCACAGCCAAAATTTTCAAAAGCACAAATCTGAAGAACCATTGGATGGTTTGCTCTGAAAAGTTGATCGATTAGTCACCACCAGCAGGTTACCAATCGATCAACTTTTTAGCGCAAACCGACACGTGGTTCTTCAGATTTGTGCTCTTGAAAATTCGGGCTGTGGCTTCGTCATATCTTCACCTTAAGGCGTTCTTTCCTAGTTCACTCTGATCAAGCTATTTGAAAACGTTGTCTTGCTCTTAGAAATGCAGCACGGAGGATGCTGAGGTTATCATTCCATCAATATGCCGGACGCCGGAAGTTCCTATAGGCTCAACCATTCTCGGTTTGGTTGCATCACATACTCTCACTACTGCTTCTATTAGCTCCTCAGCATTTAAATGTCTGCGCAAAGTGCCTTAACAAAGAAGTCCTTATTAAGTTCGTACATTTTCCACTTCTAGTCACAACTCTTCCGATCCTGCTATATAGAGGAAATTCGGCGACCGCTGCTGTAGTGGACCGCCTAATGACTACAATTGTTTTCCGCATGCAGACAGATCTAATTGTAGTCCATCTACGGTTTTCTGTAGTCAAGGCATGACTTCAATCAGATCCTCCAAAATTTGTACTGTTCGTTGATATAACAAACATTATACAGATAGTTCAAGTATTGATTGGTGCAAATAAAAGCGATAAAAATAATTGAAAATAATCCTTGGTGATTATTTTGAGTGTTCATGTTTTGTAAGGACGGATTCGGAAAATCCATCGAAATATTCAGGAAATATTAATAGTACTACAAGGGCAACACATGTTCTAAAGATGTCTCTGATGACCTACGGGGTCAATAAGGGAATAGTATCTCGTGTTTAATTTCATTTGAAAACAACAAACGCAAATGAAGACTTGGACGGTTCAAAAATGTTGAATATCTCAAGAACTTAGAAGAAACCTATTGGAAAATCTCAAATTCGAACCTTTAGCAACATCAACTATCGTTAGGCAACGGAATGTGCAAACTTCCATTGAAAACTTCGTTAAGAACAAAGTTATGGAGGTGTAAATCGTACTTGGCCTTATTTTTGCCCAACTTGACCGAGTGACCCTTGATCACTTTTTGGATCACTCTTGGAGAGGTTTTCCAAACCGTATTAAGAGTTGCAATAAAACTTTTTATAAAATTTTCCATAATCGAAAAGTGGTTGAATTTTTTTTTCAACAAAAACAATGACAGCTTAAGATGCAGAAAAGATTCTTCAATGGCACGTAGAGTTCAGGAGGAGGTATTAGTCGTAAGTAGAAAGCGATCATTTCAAAGAAATATTTTAATAGCTATTATATTGCTTATTATAGGCTTATGCTCATTCAATTTTACCGTAAATATTAGGATCGTAGAAAATTTCAATTAATGCACCTCGGAAATGGTGAATATTATCATCTTGTAATGAAATAAATCAATTTGGTAAAACTATCTCGAATTACAAGAAAACTGCTGTTATAATGAAATCCAGAAGGATTACATATTGCAGAGTTTTGTTTACTCTTAAAAGCTGATTTTATGGATATCTTCAAGCACAGACAAACAGACGTAACACTACGAACATTTTTCGATTCAAATCATAGTCCCGAAAACCTGTTCGCCCAATACTAAAAGGACTGAGTTTGGCCGACCCTGAACTAGGTGGCGGTAGTGGACAAACGTCAAACTCGAACAAAAACGATGCGAGCGCCACGGGTGGGCAGTTGCCCAACTATTAAATCTTTAAATAGACCGTTAATTCGGTGTACGATGGGAAATGTCAGAGTGTTACGTCTGTTTGTCTGTGCTTCAAGTATACTATAAAACATTATATTCATGGTTTTCATAACAGTAGTCATAAAACTGTGAGTTTTTATTATGACTATAATAAAACCCTAATGAAAATAAACAAAACCAATCAGCACTTGAAGGCAAAATCGCCTTAAACTTGGTGATATATCTCAGCTTGGTTGATTTGACGCCAATTTTGAGTTCATCAGGTTTTAAAAAAAACATGATGAAGAGAGAAAAACTGTAGAAAATACTTAGGCCCCCTATTCAGTATGTTAGTGTTCATGAATTTGACATGAAAATAGCCTCAAATAATAATTTATATGAAATTCACAAAACAAGTAATGAAAAACACTAGTTTTTACGAAAAAGTCCCTTCGTTTTTTGTGCTTCCATATAAAGTGCACTTTGCTTTGATATTATATACACTACATTTTTCCCCAATTTGTGCTAATTATGGGTAGGAGGGCTAATGCTGCATCAAATCATTGATTTGTGTGATTTTGTAGTTTATGTAGAATGTATATAGAACGTTATATCGAATTCGCTATACCGAGGGTACATTATATCGAAGATTACCTGTATATCAGTTTTGTTTAAGCTCATCGATGCATGAAATACATTGTTTGTCGTAGTTCATTCTGATCTTTGTAACTATCAATCCATCTGTAGGGGGAAGTGGGGCAATATGCCATTTTTCAAACTTTCATCGTTTTCAATGATATATAGCCTCATTTGTTAGGCATTCAAAGTGGTAACAGAAACTAGACAATAATTGCTCTATGCTTCAGCAAAAATATTCACTAAATTATTGCATTTTCATCGATTTTTAGCGATTTCAAAAACTGGTTCGTAAAACGGAAGTGGTTCAAAAAGGCCATCTGCCATGGGGTAAGATACCACTTCAAGAAAACTTTCTTAAATTACGTCCATCAGTTTTCTGGCATTTTCGACTCACTTTCATCCCTCTGTCACGTTTTTTTCGTATACTCAATACATGGAGTGTCATCCCCTTCCCCGCTAAACGATGGTCATCATATTTGAATGACCCCTAACATGGATAGCGTGACATCAACAACCATGCGTCTCCATAGGTGCTTAAACTTGGCTGGTAATAAAATCACTCGAAAACCTTAATTTCAAGCACAAAAAACCGAAAGTTTTCATTGGGAAATCAAAAGATTTTCCGTGGGTTTGGCGGCCTAGGTTCTAGAAGAATGTTTAATGCAAACATATCTTGACATCATTCATCTATAGCAATGGTCAAGTCCTATTCAGGAATGATTTCATGAGTTGGGCCATTTTACCCCAACTTGACATTTGGGCTCTGTTCCTCTACTAAAAAAAACCTCTTGCCGTGATAACTGTGTAGGATCCAGTTCTATGTACATCCTCTAGTAACAATGCAACTGTTGTCAAACTAATATTCCTTCCCTTCCTCCGTTGACCGTAAGGACGTGGCCGGCGTTGTTATCCATAGTAAAATTTGAACTCTCGGAACGTATACATTGCGAATGGTGTGCTCCCGAACTCCATCTATTAACTCTCTGTGTAATGCATATAGCGCTGGTCAATCACGACGTAGCAATTACGAAGTGTACGATCTACAATGCTCATGCTCAAACAATGAACAACAACAAGCAGCGTTGTAAGGTATCGACTAAAATTTTGAAAATACTTATCCGTGTAACGACTGTAGACCACATCAGCGCACAAGGCCATTTACCGTCGACAAGGACGTTCCTGTCCGGCAACTAACTGCCTGCAACCATTCATTTGAATAGTCTTTAGGTGACGCCATTCTTCCTCTTCATTTCAACTCCAGCTTCCCCAACAAAATCGATTGTGTCTGCTTTGCCTCAGAAGCCAGCCAGCGGCAGGGCGTGATCCAGACAATTTCACCCATTTGCTGCGGATGTGCAACGCCATGTGAATTGGTGGAACCCATGTACCTACCTAGCGCTCTAGCGCTCTACGTTTCGCTACGGACAGAGATGCCCTATCAGCTGCTCGTTGGTTGTATTATATGACGCTCCAGAAGTGGAAAAAATGAAGAAGATTGAAACCATGGGCGGACCACGACCACTCCAACATCGAATACTGTGAGGTTGTGGCGCGACGTCTGGATCGTAACTTTTTTGTTTTTTACTACTTGTGGAGAGTTAGGGTGGTTTTGTTGGGAAAAAGTTACGAAAGATGCGAAATTATGAAATCTTTATCAATCACTACTTGGAAAACATTCTTACGGGTGATTACGAAAAAATCATAACTTATATTCTAAAAATGATCCACCCCAATGATTTCAGACGAAAAAAGTTTTAGTTTAAAAAGTTTATCCGCAGCTGTGGAGTCTGGTCCAGGTTCTGCTGCGCAGAAAAGTATGCAAAGAATGAAACAGTGTTAAATGAAATGGTACACACTGACTGTTTCGTCCGCCACCTACACTCTCGCGATCCTTGGTCCAGCAGACAGCGACACCGTGTACGAGACCAGCGAGGACCGAGCATCAGCGATGTTTTCGAAGTCGAGACAATTCCACAATTTTGTGAAATGAATGTGTGCTGTGCACCCATATATCATAGAGCAAATTGGGAAATCCTGAAATGCTTGTTTTCAAATTTGTCGGTTGGATGACTGAAGTTCATATGGTACGTATGTATCATAAACTATTTATGTTTGAATGTAGTTGTATTCTTGGGATAACATTTATTGTCATTGAGTCGATATTTTGCCCACTCTGCCCTACGCGCCCCTGCAGGCTCGCCACACCACTGAAACTGCAGTATCCTCCCGTGCACGTCTCGCATCTACTCCTCGCTTCGTAGCTGGAAGGTTATTTCCGAGTCGATGACGATGATGATGACGCCCTGCGCGATGATGGCAAGGACGACGAAGGGCGTCTCGTTACTGCTCTACACCAATATCCGGTCGATGTGGTGGCGGCGACGGCGGCAGTATAAACCGGTCCGGTATACACACCGATTGTGCATGAAGGACTGGGTAAAAGTTTGAACAATATTTACTTCCAATTTAGTTTAGTCTCAAGTTTCCTCGGTCAGGTACTGCCCTTACGTCTGCGGAGAAAGGGATGACGTTATAAATATGTTTCCAGACGCCGGCACCAGACATGTGCTAAATTAATGTTTGCGTTGGTAGCCGTCAGCGAAGCAATCACAAATTGAAGCTTGGCGTGGATTATTTTCCAGGAACATACTGTAGGCTAAAATTGAACTACACCCACAGCAATTAGGGCAGATTTTTACATTTATATGCTTTTTATCACATTATATGGCAGCATGTAGGCTATTGATTACCTTCTTAAACATGTGGCTCCCATTTTCATCCTACGAAAAACGAAGGATTTAAGCGGTGTTTGTTTTGTTTTATATTTTCGTATTTTTTGTTAGAAGTAAGCACGCATGAAAACAAAAAGAACGAAATCAATCGGTACAGTTATCCCTTGCTATCGAATAGGATGAATATGGGAACATGTGATTACTTATGGAACTTGTCCTCCTCCTCCGATCAGGCTAAGGCCGGGGTGGCCTCTGCTGTACATAGTAGCCGCCTCCATTCCACTCGGTCCATGGCTGTTTGTCTCCAGTTCCGCACTCTGCGTAGGGTCCGCAGATCGTCCTCCACTTGGTCGACCCACCTAGCTCGCTGCGCATCACGACTTCTTGTACCGGTCGGATGACTCTCGAGAACCATTTTAGTCGGGTTGCTATCCGACATCCTGATGACGTGACCCGCCCACCGTAGCCTCCCGATTTTCGCGGTATGGACGATGGTTGGTTCTCTCAGCAGCTGATGCAGCTCGTGGTTCATTCGCCTTCTCCAAGTCCCGTCTTCCATCTGCACTCCGCCGTAGATGGTACGCAACACCTTTCGTTCAAAAACACCAAGGGCGCGTTGGTCCTCTGCACGTAGGGTCCATGTTTCGTGCCCATAGAGGACGACCGGTCTAACCAGCGTTTGGGGCTGTCCATAAACCACGTGGTCATTTTTTTGGGACTTCTCAACCCCCCCCCCCCTCATGACCACGTGGTTTATGGACAGCCCCTTTTGTAGATTCGTGTTACGGCGAACTTTATTCGATCGTTGAGTTCTGCGGAGTCCAAAGTACGATTTCCTGCCACATTGCGCCTCTGAATTTCTCTGCTGGTGTCGTTGTCGGCGGTCACCAGTGAGCCCAAGTACACGAAATCTTCAACCGCCTCGATTGCATCACCGTCGATATAAATTCCGGGTGGCGGGCGCGGTGATTCCTCCCTGGATTTACGAGCAATAATATCAATATCAACAGCGAAACCAAGCAGCTGAACGGACTTCGTGAAAATCGTTCCACTCGTGTTTATCCCCGCACACCTAATTACACCCTCTAAAGCAATGTTGAACGGCAAGCACGAAAGACCATCACCACCTAGCCGTAACCCTCTGTGATATTCGAAGGGATTCTAGAGTGTCCCTGATACTCGAACTACGCACATCACTCGATCCATCGTCACCTTGATCAATCGTATCAGTTTATCCGGGAATCCGTATTCGTGTATAATCTGCCATAGCTGTTCTCGATCGATTGTATCTTACGCCGATTTGAAATCGATGAACAAGTGATGTGGGGGCACGTTGTATTCGCGGCATTTCTGCAACAACTGGCGGATGGCGAACATCTGGTCCGTTGTAGCGTGTTTACCCATGAATCCAGCTTCTCTTGCAATCAGTGATAGACGGCGGCATAAAATTTGAGAGAGTATCTTGTAGGCAGCGCTCAGTAGTGTGATCGTGCGGTAGTTCCCGCAATCCAACTTGTTGCCCTTTTTGTAGATGGAACACACGATAACTTCCATCCATTCCTCCGGTAATACTTCCTCCTACCAAATCTTGGTAATGACCCAGTGTAGTGCTCTCACCAGTGCTTTTCCACCGCTTGCTTGGTAGTTGATCTACTCCAGCGGCTTTTTTTTTTTTGTTTTTCAACCGGCCAACCATCTCCTCAATCTCTTGGAGGTCAGGGGCCGGAAGTCTTTCGTCCTGTGCACATACTCCAAGATCTGTTACCACGCCACCTTCAGTACTTGCAACGTCGCCATTGAGGTGTTCATCGTAATGCTGCCGCCACCTGATTATCTCGGCACATGTCGGCTTGTGGCACAAAGCCTCTGTGCGAGCGGTTCAGCTTCTCGTCCCGAGCAGAAGAGAATAGCAAAATAATAACTACAAAATAACATAACCTGTTTTTATATCTTGTTTTGTTATTATTAACTTATCAAGGAATTTCTTTTCCATAACATGTTTTGTTGGACAATCTTATTTTGTTATTATCCAGCTATTGATATGCACCCATTAAACATTATATAAATAACATGTTTTGTTATGGAGCAAACTAAGTTATTATTGTGAAATTGAGAATGCACATTTATTGATAAACAATATCACAACAATAACAAGTTTTTAAATTGTAACTACAACATTGAAGATTTGCGTTCTTTACAGCATTCCGGACATATTACCTAATAATTCTAATTATTATTCTTGTCAGCTTATTACTTTATGAACACTTCGAAAATTATGTCCTGTTTTTTTATTATTTTTTGTATCCAGTTACATATAGTCGTATCCATGCCATAGAAAATCTCAGAATGTTGGTGGATTAGTAGTTCCTCGGAAGTAATTAGACTCATATGTTATAATTCGCAATAAGGATAACTCTATCCAAAAAAAATGCTTTTGGTTTGTTATCAATAACTTCTGAAGATCAAAATTTGTTATTGAAATATTTTCTAAATTCATTGTTATTAAGTTGTTATTGATACAAACAAAACATGTTATTAAATTGGTCTACCAGGAACATTTTTTTGTTATGATATTTGTTATTTTGCCGCTTATGACACGCAAGTTTATAACAGAATATGTTATGTTAATAACATTAAAATAACTGATTTCATTATTCAGTTATTTTGCCAAAATAACGCATTTTGTTATGCGACTGTTATTTTCTTCTGCTCGGGGTAGAACTTTCGGGTGTCCTTAGCGCGGTACAGCTCTTCCATCGCTTCGCGATCTCGTTCTTCCTGCTGGCGCTTCTTCATCCGGAAGACTGATTTCTGCCTGTTCCGTGCCTGTCTGTAACGTGTCTCATTCGCTCTCGTACGGTGTTGCAGCACTCTCGCCCATGCTGCATTCTTCTCGTTTTTCAACTGTTCACATTCACCGTGGTACCAGTCGTTTCTGTGATTCGAAGTCACGAAGCCAAGTGCTGTCGCCGAGGTACTACCTATGGCGGATCGGATGTCCCTCCAGTCATCTTCAAGTGTAGCTGCGCCAAGCTGCTCTTCCGTTGGTAGGGCCACTGCTAACTGCTGCGCGTAGTCTTGAGCCACTTCTACGTTACGCAGCTGCTCGATGTTGAGCCGCTGCGTTCGACTTCGACGCGTGGTGATAACTGTTGAAAGTTTTGAGCGCATGCATGCAGCGACTAAGTAGTGATCCGAATCTATATTCGCACTGCATGTGCGGACATTGGTTATATCAGAGAAGAATTTACCGTCGATTAGAACGTGGTCGATTTGGTTTTCTGTTTGTTGGTCGGGTGATCTCCAGGTGGCTTTGTGGATATCTTTGCGGGGGAAGAAGGTGCTTCGGACTACCATACCACGGGAGGCTGCAAAGTTTTCGCATCGCTGGCCGTTATCATTCGATACGGCATGCCGGCTGTTTCGCCCCGATTACCGGTCTGCACATTTCCTCCCTTCCTACCTGTGCGTTTATGTCGCTGACAACGATTTTCACTCGGCGAGCAACCATCGTATGTTTGCTCTAACTGCGCGTAGAATGCTTCTTTCTCGTCATCGGGTCTCCCTTCGTGTGGGCAATGGAAGTTGTTGATGCTGTAGTTGAAGAAACGGCCCTTGACTCTCAACATGCACATCCTTGCGTTGATCGGCTGCCACCCGATCACACGTTGCCGCATCTTGCCCAATACCTTAAATCCTGTTCCCAGTTCATTGGTGGTGCCACAGCTTTGGTAGAATATAGACGCTCGATGCCCGCTTTTCCACACTTTCTGTTCAGTCCAACAAAGTTCTTGCAACGCCACCGTCCGGGCATCTTCCCTACGAAAAATATACTTCATTAAACATCCGCCATCTTGAATCTGGAGCCGCCACATTAGATTTTGGACCACCATTTTGGATATTCTAGTCGCCATTTTTGGGACCCAGACATCATCCCCATACCAAATATACCAATAATGCCATGTTTCAGGCTCTAAAACTACAGCCGCCATCTTAAATTTTTGATCGCCATCTTGGATATTCTGGTCGCCCTTTTTGGACTCCGGACATCTTCCTCATTCCAAATATACTCATAATTGCATGGTTTTTGAGCCTAGAACTTCATTAAACAGCCGACATCTAGAAACTGAAGCAGCCATCTTGGATTTTATATCGCCAACTTGTACATTCTGGTCGCCATTTTTCGACTCCGGACATCTTCCCCATACCAAATATTCCCATATAGCATGCTTTAAGAGCCTAAATCTCCATTAAACAGCCGCCATCTTGAATTTTGTGCCGCCACCTAGAACATTTGGCTGCCATATTGAATATTGGGCCGACATCGTGGAGCTTCTTGTCTCCAGTGTTGATTCCCGCACAAAACTCGTAAACCATGCTAAAGGTTACAAAAATCGCCGCAGTTTGATGATGGGGCTAGTTCAGTTTTTTCGCCTTCAGCCTTCGTTTCGAAAAATCATTTTTTGAGTGAACATATAGTTTTTTAGTACACTAAGTGTACGAGAATTGATTGATTGATTTGTCTTTATGAAAGAGACTTTCAGCCCTTGGCCGGTTCGTCTCTTGTACGAGAAAGGCCAAACACTACTTTCGAGCTTTTTTGCTTTAGTTATCTAACCAAACCAATAGATTCCAAGATCTTTTTTGGTAGCAAATTTATTAATCTTTCAAATGCGATAAGTTTGAACATTTTCAAGTTATAGCCAGTTTGAGGCAAGCAAAATCAAAAACATGTAAAGTTCAATAACTACTACTCGGAGTTTTCGGTTATCCAGTCTTAAGATTTCAAACGGTAGTTTGTTAACTGCCCGACGTTTCGGCTGTTTTTGGCTAATTTCCCCTAGAAGAAGGCTGCCAAAACAGCCGAAACGTCGGGCAGTTAACAAACTACCGTTTGAAATCTTAAGACTCAATAGCCGAAAACTCCGAGTATCAGAATCAACCAGTCGAAAACCACTGTAAAGTTCAATTACTACGTAACTGTTGAGATTTGACCATATGCGTAAAACATTTTTTTCAAAAATCTGAACCTGTTTGCATGCTAACGTTCATAAGGCTATCGAAAAATCCGAACTTTGCTGTGTCGCATACATTGGTTCAGTTCAATTTTATATTTGGCTGCTTTCGGAGGGACACCCGGAACTGGTTACAGCACTACCGGCTGTCCCTAATGTGGTCCTAACCTATTTCCTTGATAACCAGTCATCAGGTTATCAGAAAAGCCGTTATTTGTTGTATCGCATTCATGGGTTGGGTACTCTTTTATATTTGGCCACATCCGTCGGGACTCCCGGAACCGGTTCCGGACAACTACCGGTTCAGATATGGTCTGATACTGTTTTCCTGCTAACCGTTCATCAGGTTATCGAAAATGCCGCTATTTGATGTATCGTATGCATGGGCTTGGTTCACTTTTAAATTTGGCCATTTCCGGCGAGACAAGCAGAACTGGTTCCGGAATACAACCGGCAGTCCCGTATGTGATCTGAGCATGCTTCCTTAATAACCGGTCATCAGGTTATTGGAAAAGCCGTGGTTTGATGTGTCGCATGCATGGGTTATGTTCAATTTGATATTTGGCCGCTTCCGGGGGAACACCCAGAACCGGTTCCGGTACACTACCGGATCAGATATGGTCTGAGACTATTTTTCTGCTTCCCGTTCATCAGATAATCGTAAATGCGGTGGATTGATGGGACGCATGCATGGGTTTGGTGCATTTTCATGTCTGGCCCCTTCCAGGGGTACCGATCCGGAACACCTAAAAGGCCATAACTCCGGAACGGCTGGACCGATCCGAACCATTTTCAAAAGGAAACAATGGAACCAGATGCCACGTCGAGTGAGCCGTCGGTCATTAAAATCGGTTGAGGTTTACTACCAAAAACTGATGTGAGTTTATTTGTACACACACATACACACACACATACACACATACACACACACAGACATCACCTCAATTCGTCGAGCTGAGTCGATTGGTATATGTGACTCGACCCTCCGGGCCTTCTATCAAAAAGTCATTTTTGGAGTGAACATATAGCTATAGCCTTTCCAGTACACTTAGTGTACGAGAAAGGCAAAAAGCATTTAGTTTGGAAAATATTAAAAACTTATCGGTTGGCACCGATTGTTGCGGAATACGAACGATAGGCCCTTTGGATCTACTCTCCATAGAGGCGGCGTGACGTAGCGTTGAACGTCAACCGTGACTTATCGATGACAGCTCTTCAACCACGACAGCAAAAAGCAAATGAAAACATACCCAGAAGAACGTGAACGTGAAAGTTGATGGAAAACTTAATATTTCGAATGAGTGTATTCAGTTTCGTACCTTTTAATTCCGCCCTATGTTGCTTATCCTTTGACAGATACGCGTATTTCGACTACCACTTGTAATCTTCCTCAGTGTCAGTTATCCACTCCAGTGGATAACTGACTCTGAGGAAGATTACAAGTGGTAGTCGAAATACGCGTATCTGTCAAAGGATAAGCAACATAGGGCGGAATTAAAAGGTACGAAACTGATTACACTCATTCGAAGAGGGTATTCTGCTTAGAGGGTTCGAAAAGTCGGTACAAGATTAATATTTCGATTATTGCTATTATTTCTATTATGAATTAGTTCATTTAACTAACTACAGTAAAATAACGTGAATTATTCATAGTTTGAGGTCGGTATAGTGTGAATAATTTGATCTAATCTATGAAATATCCATGCAACTTAAATCTATCTATCTATTCTATGCCTTATGATGAACTTACATTTATTCCTAAAATTACAGTAAAACTATAGTTAGTATTTGGTGCGAAGTTATCGTATAATCTTAATACCGATCTGATTTATATTGATAAGTAAGTGCGGACAACTGAATTAGTTGGATCTGAGTTTAATTAAGATTTTGTTTTGCGTATTGGCTCACCTAACCTCAGAATCTGCCACTGGAACCGTAATTGAAGTTTTTGGATATTAAGGAAACTAATTTGTGAGTAATTATTGAATTTGTTGGATCGATGTACATATGTTAAATAAAGTCGTTCTTTCCAGTCGAGTGGCGGGAAAAACCGTACTGCGAAGCCGTTTTTTAACACCGATATATTGATAAATATGTTCCATTTGTCTCCTGAAAATGCAAAATTTTAGGGGATGGGGGTGTTTAGAGAAAAAAATAAATTTGCATCAGTCTAAGTGGATGGTAAGCATTAAAAACGACCTTTGAGTTAAAAAAATAAACTGTGAGCAAAGCTAGAACTAGATCCAAGGCATTAATCAGTTTCAATTCTTTCAAAATAAGTGAACCAACTGACTGACTGAAACGCTTTTCATAGCTCCGCATCGATTTACCAGAGAAATGGGTAGGGTGGGGCGGGGCAAGATGGGTCAGTGCCATTTTCGAGCGGAATAGGGGCTGTCCATAAACCACGTGGTCATTTTTTTTGGGACTTCTCAACCCCCCGCGTGGTCATTTGTCCATACAAATTTTTTTATTTGTCCATACAAAATGGTCATTTGGCCGAACATCCCCCCCCCCCCCCCTCATGACCACGTGGTTTATGGACAGCCCCTTACTTATGTTTTGATTATGTTAATAATTTTGCTAGCCCAGTAAACATTTTGGTCTGTATAATTTGTGTTATACACTACTATATAAGAACCAATTCAATCGTATAAACTGCACAAAACTGCTATATACGTACCAAAGTGGAGGCCGTATACACACTTCTGACGATATTTCGCGATTTCATATGATCATCATTACGATGTCCCGAATAATCGATCGAAAGAATAAAATACGACTTCGGGTGATATGTATTACGATGTCCGAAATTAGCAATAAAAAAGTTGACACCTAGCCTAGAACACGGCACCTCGAGATTGTGAGTCTAAGCCCATGCCATTGTACTAACTGATCTGCCTTGAGAAGACCACAAATTTTGGCCAATATAAGCTAAAGCTTTCTAAACCACCCATGGAACTTGCCTTTGCCTTCCTATATGAGTGCAGATATGAAGAATGGGCTGCAATTGTTTCTAAGTCATTGCGATTTCATTTATTACAATGCTGTACTGATATATAGTATACCTAATGATGAGTTGTCAATTTATATACAGCTCGTAGCGAGTTGGATTTCCACTTATTACGACATGTTTTGTTTACAACATCAGTTCCGCATCGAGTGTACGTTTCGACGATGACGTCGTCGTCGATGCCGTTGTCGTCGTCATCGTCGTCGTCATCGTCGCGGGAAAAGTTTACTGCTCATCTAGGAATAATTTTGAGACAAATGTCTTCCTTCGGTAACTATGAACACTCCCAAAGCTTGCCCGAATATCATTTTTGGCAAACAGAATGTTTCCAGTCCCAAAACATAATCAGCGGTCAGGCGGTGATGAACAAGGCAAGTGGGTTGCTTTTTTCATTTTGCATCGTCGCGGTGCCGAAAATCAGTAAGCCATTACGATTCCCAACCAAACTTTACTAACATTATATATGACTTGTAAGCGTATGCAAACAGTGACGACTTCAATTAGCGCGATTTATGATTCGCTTTACACACAACAAACTTACTCCAAAATAAATCGCAGCAGCGATTTATATACAATTGGACCTGACATTATTAATCACAATATTCAACGGTATTTACGATTTTGATTACTGACAGAGTGATATACGATTTTGAATGCACTTCCCATTACGAACTGTGGTTTACTGGGAGGTGACCAGCATGAATATACAAAAGTTTAGGGTATTGATTGAAAAATTATCCACTCTCATTGGAAATAAAAAATAAAATGGTTTATAGCCATTTTTCTTAGGCGGTACATTCCATATATGCTCCATATAAACCACCGCGGGGCAAGATGGGTCACCTTCAATTTTGAGCGTATTATTGGATCATTTAAAAGTTATTTATTTTTTATTACAAGACTGTCTCATAACTAACTTCAATCAAGCGGAATGAACGCCTAAAATTATAACATAAAATTATGATAATTTTTTAGTGAAAACATCGATTTTCAAGTCGTCCTAGGACCACTCAAATCGTTAAGTTTTTCATTTTCTAAATAAATTTATAAAATGTTTACTAGTAGCTCTTGTTTACTCAGCGGATATGAAGCATATATGAATACGGTACAAATCTTATATATTGCCGTTTTTCATTTAAATTATTTAAAAGGTGACCCATCTTGCCCCGCACTTTTTTCACATCGCAAAATCGGTCACTTTTTGAGACTGCTTGTTTAACATCATATTTTGTATTAAATGAACTTTTTATCGACTTTTAGCATTGCTAACTAGTGTATTGAAGAGTAGCGGACGAATACAAACCAATACGATTTGTATTTACAAAGTTATGATGATCCGTCCTTAGGTGACCCATCTTGCCCCGCCCCACCCTACCAAAAATAACTGACCTAACACAATTTGTTTATGTTTTTGCATTTGGTACCTGACGTTGCTTCTGCATGCAAATCAGACAATCGTTGTTTTTTCGCACTTTCGCTTTGGGATTTCTCGTTAACAGCATTAGTGGGATTTCATAGGGGTCATTCATGAACCACGTATACCTACCAGTTCGACAATAATTCTTGGTGGGTGGTTGTTCTCTCCATATCCCAGTGTAGCGAAGCGTGAAGACTTTGACTGAAAAAATCACGTGGTTCATAAACATCTCTATAGGCGTCTCTATCGTTATCGCATATAGCGGTACTGTATACTGTCGGGGCTAGACATTCGCGAAAAATTTGACCAGTTCGCGTATCAGTCCGCCGAGATAGCAGCGTAACGAGAATGACGAATTATTTTGTCCGAAGATTTATAGGTTTACGTTAGACGGCGACAGTCATACACTCGACACTACCAACACACCCCTGTGTGGCTCGGAGGCTACAGAGAGGTGGGTGTAAATAAATTTGTTGGATTTAGTGGTTGGTATCGCTGCCGCTGCTGACGTGAGTGCATTTTTTTTTCTGTTCTTACGCTTGTCTACACAAACTCATTTTTAGCGCGCAGTCATCGCGAGGAGAAATTGGAATTTTGTTTACTTCCCTGGCGGCGGCGGCACGGCAGCGACTGCTAAATCGAGGTCACGGACAGCTGAATGACGATTAGATGGTGCGAGGTAGAAGCTCGAATTGTTTTACGTTGCGGTAGGTTCGGTTCTGTTTCCTGCTTTTGTGTCGTATTTTCACTAACCGTAGATATCAGTGGTTTCCAAAAACTTAGAATTTTATTTGAAACTTTGTTTGTGTATATCTGATTTAGGATAAAACTCGTGGCTGCTAGAAAAGAGCAATGCAACGCTTTTTGAGAAGAATGCGTTAATGAAATCATAGAGAAGTTCTTAACACATTTCGGAAAAATTTCCTTGAGCGATTTTCTATTAAAACGTCTTAAAAAAGAGCAGATTATGGCATTGAAAAAAGATTTATTAGTGCAAACTCAGGCATTAAAAGAACAAAGAACAAAGAAAATCCGCCGAGATGAACCAGCCGAGGGCTGAAAATCTCGATAATAAAGAATAATAATAATAATAATAATAATAATAATAATAATAACAGAAAATCCTGAAGAAAAAAAAATACTGAAATTTAAAAAAAATGATAGAGTTGGAGAAATTTTAAATGGTTTTGTTGAATCCTGAATCCAACGTTACGAACCTCCGCACTAGATCGAGATAATTTCACCATCCTTGAATGTAATCAAATTCAAATTCACAGCCTAATGCATCTGTTGCATGTGACAGTTCCTCCCGAGTGAAGGCAACTGTAGTGCACCATGGTTCACGGCACGGCGGTGTGTACGCGACCGTGATACCACTCTACTACGAATGGCTAATAAATTCAGACTAAATTAAATAAACATCGCGCAAATGTTATCCTATTCTACCGTGTGCGTGGCTGGCGCTCCCCTCTTCTGCCAGATCTAGCTAGAATGTGCTTTTGTTCCACGCCAATTTGATGACCAGATCTGCGTAGTAAATCGTGCTCTTGACTTGGTTCAAATGGGATGACTCAATGATTATAATTATCTCACAGGGACATCTCTATTGAGTTGCACCACCGCACCACCGGTTCGATACCATACCGACGATAGGGCACGAGTTGCCTAGAAGGACGGCTTTCTCATTTCATTGTCATTGGGCCATATCGGCGTAGATTCATTTCCTCGGTTTAGTTGTTGGCTGCATATGGACCGAAATCGAATGATGCCATTCATTTGCTGCTTCAATTGGATCACTAGAAAATAGCGTAGGTGTGCATGTCTTTTTTAAATAAAGTAGTAATAGAGAACTTCAATTCCCAATTAGCCATCCTACAAGAGGATGGCACTAAGTGCAGCAGAAATCAATAAGGAACCAGAAGCTTGGATGGATGGAATCAAGTCGGCTCTAGCGCTAGTCGTCGTCGTCGTCGTCACAGCTAGTTTCGCAATGCATATCCCCTGCGCGGCGTGATCTGTTGGCAAATAGTTTTACAGCTTTTTGATTGCCGGCAATGAAGGCTTGCGGTAATAATTTATGGATTACATTTATTCGTTGCGCATCGCTTCCATTGCATGGGGTAGGGTTTCTGCAGCGAGAAGAGTAGGTCAGACGGCGGGTTTGCAAGTGGCGATATATTTGCTTAGGTGGGAATAATTGATGCACTCGATTTTATTACGACTTTGTTTACATTTTAAGGAATTTCGCTGCACAAACTTTGAGTTCCGTTCCCTCGGCCGGGTTGGAATCTTCGGATGTATTAGCATGAGCTACGGCACGTGTTTCGTTGCATGCTTACTAGAGAATAGAGATTAGTTCATAATGCATTCCACTCTTGTACTATTATTAACTACTTCTAGTCCTATGCGACCAGAGTGGTGCAAACCATCGAAGTGAAAGATCTCCTCTCCATATTTATGTTTAACTAAATATTTTTGTGGAATCACACTAATCATACTAGATTCGCTTGATTTACTTTCCCCGGAGAAACTTTTTTTATAAACTTTCCATAAGTTTCTTGCATTTTACAGAGCAAATTTTACATGTAACTTAATATACATTCTTAACACTCCAAATACCGTGATGAAAAACTTAACGTGGAATACCGTCATCAGAAAAAAAAAAAGAAGTAGAAGCTTTTACTTTGAACTGTTCGTTCTCAGCCACATGACCCACTCGGCTGACCAGCTAAAACGCTGGATCAAGCACTTTGGAAACCATTTTCAAATATCGGCCACGCCACCAACACCTCAGCATGATCCGCCAAGGATTCGACACGTTGCCCGTGTCAACACCGAAGCTCCATCATTGCTGGAGATAGCAACAGCCAACCGTAGCATGAAATCGAATAGGGCCCCGGGGGTCGATCACATTTCAGCCGAGATGCTCAAAGCTGACCCCGCCCCGCCATATCTGAACTACTGCTTCGCTGTGCTTCGTCCTCAAAGTCCTCTGCAAAGTGATCCTCAATCGGATAAAGGAGAATATTGACGTAACTCTCCGGTGGCAGCAAGCAGGATTCCGTACCAGGCGATCCTGTGTGGACCATCTTGTCACGCTCCGTATCATCTTGGAGCAGATCAGTGAAATCCATGAATCTGTCTACCTGGTGTTCGTTGATTAAGAAAATGCTTTCGACCGTCTCAATCACAATCGCAAGGGAATCCTTGGGAAAAACATCGGCCTCATTGTGGAGCGGACCTGGTGTGATGGTTAGAACACTTGACTATCACGCCGAGAACCTGGGATCGAATCCCACTCCCGACAAACTCGCAAAAAAAATGTGAGTTCTTCCTTCGGAAGGGAAGTAAATCGTGGGTTCCGAGATGAACTTAGCCTATGGCTAAAAATCTCGTTAATACAGATAAAAAAAATCGGCCTCATTGAAGCACAGTACAGGGCATTTTCGTGCAGAGTACTGTACAATGGTGTTTTGTCCGATCCCATCCGGGTTGTTGCTTGAGTGAGGCAATGATGTATCCTATCATCGCTAATCGACGAGATCCTGGTAGGTGCGTTTGATCGTGAGCCAAATCTTGGGTTGCTAAGGCTCATGGCGGCACAGCCTCAATAAGGAAGCAAAGGAAATCGACAGAAATTTGACCTGGCCACAGGTCAAGGCGATGGCTGGAAATCGCCTAGGATGGAGATCTTTCAATTCGACCCTCTGCATCATCATGGGTGCTCAATACTGAAAATAAGTGATCCCTGAAGAAAATTTTCAAGAATTTCGTCTAGGAATCTCCAAAGATTACACAATGAGTTTTTAAGCAATTCATTCAGACAATCCTCCAGAGCTTTCTTTAAAAATTCCCTAACTTTCTTCGTACATTAGCTGACGCTCACCCCGCTGACGTAGTGCATGTTTAGGGGTCGTAATGACCTCTCAATGCACGACTTGAGTTAAAGAATACTCTCAAGATTTTTTCCAGCCTTTTAGTGCATTTTTTGGGAACATCACTGAAAAATTTCTGAAGGAATATCTGTAACAGTTCCTGAAGAATCCCAGGATATACGTCTTAAAGAACCGCAGGAGCAATTTCTAATACGAAGCATTGTTGGAATTTCTGCGGGAATACCTTAAGAAGTTTTTCGGCGCATTATTAGAGGAATCCTTGGAAGAGTTTTCGAAGGAATCTCTTTTCTTTTCAGTGAAATTTCAAGAGGAATTTCTGAAAAATTCCGTTAAACGGATTTTGAAGAGAAATCTTGCTAAAATTCCTGAAGAAATCCTTACAACTCCTTAAACAGCTCCGGAGAAATTTTTGAAGGTATTTCAGAAGAAATCTTAGCAGAAATGGATTACAGATTCTTGGAGAAATCTTTTGATTAAATTATTGAAAGATTTTCTGAAAGTATTCTGAGGGAATATATCATAAGTAATTCCTGGAGATAAATAAATTAAACTTCTGAAAAAATCCTCCGAAAAAAAATCGTAAAATATTTCCAAAGTGATTCCCCAGAAATCCTAAAAAAATCGTAGAGAGTCTTGGAGTTATTCTTACAGGAAATGTTGGAGAAATTTCTAGGAAAACATGGAAGAATATCTGAAAAAATCATAAGAAATATCTGTATGAAATTTTTCAGGAATCTCTAAAACCGAGCAGAGGAGAATATCAAAGTAATAAGAACGGAATCTCAATACCTGTTTTTATATATTGGGTTGGTATTATCATCTTATCGAAGCATTGCCGTCCCATAAGATGTTTTGTTTGACAATCTTATTTTGTTATGGTCATGCTATTGGAATATTTTCTTTAAATAGCATTTCAATAATATGTTTTGTTGTAGCACAAGTCCCGTTATTAATGGGTTATTGAGACTACACAAATATTTAATCATTAATAGCATTTTCCCTATTCTTAAATTTTTCTTCGCTATTATTAAGTTGTTATTGAATTATCAAAACGTGTTATTCAACTGATCTTCCAGGAACATTTTTTTGTTATAATTCTTGTTATATTGTAGCTTATGACAGACAAGTTTATAACATGATATGTTATGTCAATAACATAAAAATAACTTTTTCCGTCACTCAGTTATTTTGCCAAAATAACATATTTTACTATTCTGCTGCTATTCCCTTCTGCTCGGGAAAGACTTCCTCCCAGAATCACTAGGAGTAATAATGTTAGAGTCCATATCTCTGCGGGAATTTTCAATGGAATCCATAGGGCAATTCCGGAACAAATTACTGGTGTACTTATTTCTGAAATACCTATACGAATTTCTGAAGAAATCTCTGGAAGATTTTCTGATGAAATCACTGGATGAGTTCATGAAAGAAATTTTGAAAGAATTTTTGAAGCGATCCCTGTGGAAAACTCTGAAGGATTCCCTAGAGAAATATCCGAAGGATTTTCTAAATGAATTCCTAGAAAAATGTTTGAAGTAATCCTTGGCAGAGTTTGAAAACAAGACCAAGAAAATTTATTTGGAAGAATACTTGGAGATTTTTTTGAAGAAATGCGATAAATTTTCTAATGAATCCCTGAAAGATCGATTTCTGAAGGAGGGGTATCTGAAAAAAAAAAAATGGTTGATTGATCACGAGTAAAATACGAGTAAAAAATACGATTATCCGAGTTAATCTAAGTAGTTTCTGAAAGAGTCCATGGAGCAATTTTGTAAGGAGTTCATGGAACATTTCTTAAATGAATCCTTGAGAAAACTCATGGAGGAATCTCACATTTAATTTCTAAAGGGACTTCCTGAGAAAATTCTAATCCCTAGAAGAATTTCCAAAGTGTAGTTTAGAAAATTTGTTGAAGATCATCCAAAGAAATCCTTAGGGAAATTCCTGGAGGTGAATGCTTGAGAAATTTTGAACTTTTGATTTTCTGAAGGAATCGCTAAAAAACATTTCCTAATTAAAAAAAGAGACAATTACGCCGTCTTCGGCCAGACGCCGTACAGACTGAACATTACCAACATTAGAAAACGGACAACACATAAAACACCCAGTGATCCAGTGGAGAATTTCCGTTTGAGGAAAAGTTTTCCCCGTCTGGAGCAGGAATCGACACCACACTCCGAGACTTACGAGATACCAAAACGACAGACGCCGCTCACCACTCAACCACGAATCCATGAATAATTTCGTGAAAGATTTCTTAAACGGCTGTCTTAAAGAAACAAAGGAGAAATTTCTGAGGAACCCCATGAAAGCTTTTCTGGAGGGATTCTTTGTTCTGAAAGAACTTTCACAAAGAAACCATGGAAGTATTATTGAATGAAATGACTGGAGGGTTATCTAAAAATCAAAAGGAATTCCGTGGGCAATTTCGGAAAGAATCCAAGGAAGGTTTTTAAATGTTCCTTAGGTAACTTTTTTCGGGAAATCCTAAAAGAGTCTATGATTTCCTAAAGGAATCCCTGGAAGAATTCTCAGAGAAATCTCTCCGAAGGAATTTCTGTCAGAAATCGTTGAAAAATCTGAATTCTTTTTCTCCTTCTTCTTCTTCTTCTTCTTCTTCTTCTTCTTCTTCTTCTTCTTCTTCTTCTTCTTCTTCTTCTTCTTCTTCTTCTTCTTCTTCTTCTTTATGGATCTACGTCTCCACTCAGACTTGGCCTGCTTCGCTTCAACTTAGTGTTCTTCGAGCACTTCCACAGTTATTAATTGAAGGTCTTTCTTTGCCTGCCATTGCATGAATTTGTATATAGTGAGGCAAGTACAATGATACTCTATGCCCAGGGAATCGAGAAAACTTTCCCGACTGGAACGGGAATCGAGCCCGCCTTCTCTGGATTGGCGATCCATAGCCTTAACCACTAGGCTATCAGGTATCAGTAGGTCGGCTCTAGAGGCACGTTCTCCTCCATTCGGGAAATTTGTGCCATCGCCATGAACACGAGCCTATTCATCATTTACCTGACGGAGAAGGGAAGGAAAAAAGGATAGGACATGGGAAAGGACAGGTAAGGGAATAGGATCGTCATACTCGCAAAAGCGTACCACAATGGGTTCATATAGCGTCCTGAAAAGGACACTGTAATAACGCATAAGCGTGCCACAATGGATTCGAACAGCGCCCTGAGAAGGGCACTGTGATAATGCATAAAGCGTAAAGAGAGCCTATAGCTCTTTACCACAGCGGGTCAAGAACAACAGAACGTCCTGAAGATTCAGGTTTCTGAAGTCAGTTTCACTTAATAAGTTTTTCCCGAGTACTCGGAAACGCAATTGCGCAAAAACTGGACAGTTACATATTAAATGATACGAAGTTCCATAATCGGATTCACAGCTATCACATGCAAATGAATCAGCTTGTTGAATATTCGCCATGTGATAACTGAGTCGGCAGTGGTCAGTCAATGCTTTGACCAGCATGCTGCAATTCTGTTTTGAAAGATTTGTTAGATACTTTGCCACCCCTAGAGATGGCTCAGTACAATACAATTTTGTTTGACGACATGACTCCAAACTATTCCAGTATTGTTTGTGCTGAGTGGCAGCCCAGGTGTCAATCTGAAGCTTCACCCAACACTTGGATACCGGAATAGCTGGCTCAGGGCCAATGAAGTCATGTGATGCTCCAGTGCGAGCTAACTCATCAGCCAATTCATTTCCAGCGATGGAAGAATGGCCAGGTACCCATACAAGGTGAACAGCGTTTGCTGAATTCAGATCCTCGATTTGAGTTTGACAAGCGATAACCATTTGAAATACTTCTCTCCATATAGCCAGACGTCCACTCTTCCCGGGAAGGGAATTTCGTGGAAAACGTCCTATATGGAAAATTACAAGCAATTGTAAGATCACTTGGAGCAAGGACAACTTTGTCGCAATTCACCAAAAGTGGAAACAACGAGGTGTGTGTTGAACTGCGGTTCACAGGAGTTTCCTCTAGTAAACCGAGTACCCATAGGCGGTAAGTGCAAGAAAGTGCTTCTTGTTTGAGATGAATGTGTAGTGGGGCAACGTCAAAGAGAACTTCGAGCGCTGCCGTGGAAGTTGAAGAGAACGCTCCAGACATCGCCATTAAGCACATCCTTTGGAGATGGCCTAACTTTGATTGGACCGTTCTCACTTCGCCCTTTTGCAACCACACAAGACATCCATAGGCCAATATTGGCCGAACAACAGTTGTGTAGATCCATTTGATATACTTGGGTTTTAGACCCCAAGTTGTACCAAAGGTTCGCCGGCATTGCCCGAAGGCCATACAAGCTTTCTTGATTCTGAACTCAACATGAGGTGTCCAGGAAAGCTTGGAATCAAGAATGACTCCAACGTACTTTACCTGTTCAGTCACATTGATTTCAGAATCAAAGAGACGTAAAGGTCGAACACCATTACGGTTTCGCTTTTCCGTGAAAAGAACAATAGATGTTTTACTCGGATTTACCGAAAGGCCATATTGGCGACACCAACCCTCAACTACCTGAAGAGCGTTTTGCATCAGGTCGAAAAGGGTGCTGATGCACATACCGACTAACAATGTTAGGTAGTCGTCGGCAAAACCATAAGTAGGAAAACTGCTATTATTGAGTTGCCTCAATAGCGTATCTGCTACGAGATTCCATAAAAGTGCCCAAGTAACAATCTGGCAACCAATTAGCTTTTGTGATATCTTATAATGGTTTTATTGTTACATCCAGCATGCTATTTTGATTACAGGGAGCATTAAAATATGCTAAATGATCTCGATTTAAAACTATACTTATAAGTGTTCTAAAAGTCGCCTCTAGTCAAATTATAAAGTCAGATATTATGTGGCATTTAATATAGGTTTATTGCAGCATCCTATTCCTCCAGATAACCATTTGAATGAATATGCAAACATTGGTTTAAGAATGCCGTGATAAAATATGCTTTAAACTCATTTTGTTGTCATAAAAGCTTTAACAAAGCCATTCGGTTTCACCTGAGAGTGAAAAACATTGCGTCCGACGCAGCAACTACTGCTTGTGCTGCTATCCATTGCCACGACGCCATCATTGTTCTTTATCATTCACCTATCATTTTATTTGCTACGGAAACATTTCCCAAGAACCTTACTTTAACCAACGGAGTTATCTCGAGGCAGACCTCGAGAGTATCGAACACCCGTTTGACCGTCTTCCAATTACACAGAACATAATATAAAGATTAAGTGCATCGCGATCTGCTAGAGCCATATCAGGTAGAAGATCCAAGTATGACATCGTCAGTAATGCATCTGTGTTATTGAAGAAATATAGATTAATACGGTTCCCGGTGGTCAGGCCAAGTGAAGTGTGAAACGGTTGACATTGTGGATCCATGTTGTGGGTAGTCTCGTTGATTTAGTAGCATTTTAATACGAAACAATTATGACGCGAAAGTATTGTTCGATTTAGGCGATTGCAATTTCAAAACAAACTGCAGCTGTCAAAATCGCACCAAGAAGCTGTTTGGTTACCATATAGAGTGAAAAATAACCAAACGGCTTTGAAAGGGCTTTTAATGTAACTGTTTGGCAATCAAATTATCTCCACAAATGCGTTCTCTAACCGTTCTGCACTAATAGTTGCTTTTATCAAATCAAAGTGGCAACGATAATAAAAATTGATATTTTGACTCCGACATGTTGATTTTATGAGTTTTACTGATTTCATTCTTTTGTCAAAGTGGCTTTTCATGCCACATATTCCATATAACTATACTGTATTTTAAAAATACTACTCCTGTAGCAGCATAACATGAGCAAAGTTTTACAATTTGGCTACTTCAATGAAAAAATACATTTTTGTTTTAGCGTAAGTTGCCTGGTGAATATGATGATTTTGGAAAAGGCGCTCGTTTTTTCGGTTTACAATAGCAAATTTCACGATAAATTTTGATGGGCGCCTAAATTTGGAGCACCATATAGTGGAAAAATTCCGCGAATGATTCGGGTACAGAGAATGGAATATTTCCATATTGTTATCTGGTTGGTTATGTTTTCACAATGAATTTATCGAGGTTGAATGTAATATATAAATTCCACAATGTTACGATGAAAGTCAACATTAGTGGAGATGGCAGCCTCTGAGACAGAGTGTGCTGGAAAGTATAACAACAAATGTCAAATTACTTTTATTCAAGCAAGCAAATGGTTTTCAAATCGGTTTCGGTGCAACAATCTTGCTGCTAGTTGATTTTGATTCAGTCTTGAAACAGCTCTTTAATACGCTCTTGCAAACGTTCACTAGGATGGGCCAACTAGCAAAACTCTACTCTTCGGGAGGTTTTGATAGAAGCAATGCGGATAATATTGCCATGACTACGGTTTTATCAGCATTGGTTTATAACAGCCATCTAGTCTTTCATAAAACTTAAAATGTTACTTGGGTGGTGATAAGACTCCCCCTTGGGGGCATCCACAAACACTCAATTTCCTAATCGCCGCTTGACGCAATGTCGAGAAGAGATGTCGGTTTTTGAGCATTTGGTGAATCCAATTGGAAATCATTGGAGATATACCATGACCCCGTGCGGCTTCCAATATGGCATCGAAAGGCACGTTGTCAAAGGCACCCTCGATATCTAAGAAAACACCCAAGCAGGATTGCTTTTGAGCGAATGCCTTCTCGATATCGTAAACAACTTTGTGTAAAAGAGTCACAGTGGACTTTCCAGATTGGTAAGCATGTTGGTTCACATGAAGAGGCACATTGGCCAGATGAGCATCACGGATGTGATGATCGACTATGCGTTCTAAGCATTTTAGAAGAAAAGAGGTCAAACTGATAGGTCTGAAGCTCTTTGCTTCTTCATACGACGCGCGACCCACTTTCGGAATAAACTTCACAGTAATATCCCGCCAGGATTTGGGAATATACTCTGTAGCAAAACTGCAAACAAGTAGTTGTTTCAAAACATGTTTGAAATGATCAAATCCCTTCTGAAGCAAAATAGGATAAATCCCATCTGCCCCAGGAGATTTGAAAGGAGCAAAGCTATTAAGTGCCCATTCAATCGATTCTAAAGTTATGATATTCCGAGCCGAAGCTAAAGAATCATAACTACAAGAAAAGACATCAGGTTCATCCGAAGATGTAATATCCACACATCCGGGGAAGTGTGTACTGAATAAACATTCCAAAACTTCCTCATCAGAGGAAGTGAAACCACCATTTGGCAAACGAAGTTCGTTCACTTGAAAATCCTTAGATTTTGCAAGGATTTTGTTCAATCGACTGGCTTCACTCAGACTGGAAACATTAGTACAAAGGTTTTTCCAGCCAGATCGTTGAGCAGACCGAAGAGCTTTCTGGTAGGCCTTGCGAGCCGACCTGAAAGCCTCCGATCCAGCCGAACGTCGTCTGTTCCAACTCTTTCTACATTGTTTCCTGAGCTTCGCCAGATCGGAGTTCCACCAAGGGGTTCCTTTTGTGGTCTTCACAGACCGCAGAGGGCAGGCTTCTTCAAAAGCTTCCATGATAAAGGCCGTTGTAGTATCAACGGCATCATCCAAGTCACTTGGAGTGTCAATTGATGGTGAGTATCCATAAAATTTGGCTGCAACCAAATCGGTAAAGAGATCCCAGTTGGTTGACCGGGGATTCCTGAAACGCAAAGTTTGCGAAGTAACATTCACATGTTTAAACAAGATGTAAAGATGGTCAGATAAAGATTCTTCATCTGACACATGCCAATTGGTCAGCTCATGACTAATTCTGCTAGAGCAAAGCGTTATGTCTAACACTTCCTCTCTACCAGATACCATGAAGGTTGGGCGGTTGCCTATGTTAAGTAATCCAAGATCTGTACTACTTAAGTATTCCATCAAACTGGAGCCTCTCAAATTGATGTCTGAGCTGCCCCAGATGATATGGTGAGCATTAGCATCACTACCAACAATTAGCGGAAGGCCTTTTGAAGTGCAGTATGCAATGACTTGCTTGAAAGCATCCGTAGGGGATAGTTCATCATGCGGTAAATAAACCGAACAATAAACGTATTTTCTGTTGAGGTTTCCAACAGATACATCGATTGTGATAGCACATACATCTCTGGTAGTTAGTTCAGAGATGAGTGTAGCAACGATTGCGTTATTGACAAGCACACATGCTCGAGGCATGACACGTGAGTTTGCCATTTCATTTTTACTGAAAGTAGCAAAACCGGATTCACAAGGTTTCCTAAATAGAAATTCCCCTTACGAAAGTAAGGTTCTTGGACTAACGCCACTTGGGATGTACCATTTTGCATAAGTCTACAAAGATTGATCGTTGCTGTTCTTTTGTGCTGAAGATTGATCTGAGCTATCCTAACCGTAGCCACTACCCAAACTAGGCAAGTTTAAACTCTTAACAATCACAGCACAAAAAAGAACAGCAACAATAAAGCCAGATCGGTATCGATTTGAGTGCGCCAAAGGCGAGGATGCACAGAATACACTGTGTAAAACGCATAATGCGAAACCACATAGGTGAAAATCTAAACTAATTAACAACATCTTCATAATCCCGCCCTTATTCAGCCTCAAGTATGAGATTGAAGAAGGGCAGCTGATTGTCTCGGAGAAATACAAGGTTCACCGCGCTGTTGCTCCGGTTAGCACAGTAAGGGCAAATACTGTGGAGGGTGCCCTGGTACTCCACAGGCTCCGTTTGCGATTAGGTTTTTATAAGACCCCCCTAACCATTCATTCCTAGGCACGGTAAGCATAATGCCGCATAACACCATGAATTAGGGGTCACCTGATTAGTGGATTCCTACCACTGGAACAGGCGGTCCGTAGTGCTATTCTTAGCCAGTTGAACTAACCGCTACCGACACTACACAGCTATCTAGGCTGATCGGGAAAAGAAGTTAATATTGGTGATCAACTTCATACGGGCCCGAAAAGCCTGGACCACTAGGCTAACTGGAGACCCCAAAATCTGAATTAATCCCTGTAAAAACATAACAAAACATTGTAAAACATTTTCGAATAAAGATTCCTATAGATTATATTTTAAATAGTCCATTGAAAAACTTTCGAGGTTAATCCTTGAATAAATTTCTGAAGAAATCCCGAGCTTGTGAAAGAATCGCTGTAGTATTTTTAAAGGACTTCTGGATGCAAATAGTTTCAATATCACAGAGTTTTTTTATGTGTAAGGTCCCAAAAAGGTAGAAAACTTCAATACAAGGACGCAAACATTTCGGAAGCGGTTTTCTTATATTAAAGAGGAGAACATTCCAATGCGTATACAGGCACAAAAAAATGTAACACTCACAAGAGTTTTTGTTCCATGTTTGTGAAAGAACAGAAGAGAAGAATCATTTAGCTGTTTTTATTATATTCAGTAGGGCGGAAAAAATATTTTCTTCAATCCTGGAATGCACAACATTAAAACATATACAGTTGACTTTTTCTATGCACCCTCATAGATAATAATTTCGTGGAAAAAATCACTCCAACAATCACTTTATATAGCATACGAGGCTGCGCCCTTCCAAAATAACATGACTGCTTTTATTCTTACACGATTACGAATGGGAGCGCAAAAAAGTCAATACATATCAGAAAGCAAGTTTTCTTATATGAACGCAAAAATCGGTAGAGGTGATTTTCTTCTTATATGTACCTAAAAAGTGGACGAAAAAATTCCCCATTTCACAACAGAGCTTTTTTAGGCGTCGAAAATATTCACAATCAATCTGTCTGAAGAGTATGATTTTTTAATTGTTTTAGAAAAATCATGTATAAAACTGGAAATTCCAGGGCAGACAATCCTAACCAATTTTCGGTCATTTCGTATAAAAGGATTTACGTTCATCTTCCATCAGTGCATATTGCATACATAGAAACTGCGCTACAAAGTCAGAAAGCACATGACCCGTAAGGCACGTCTACTGGTATACTACTATGCCATACTTGTTTGATGTGGCTGATTCCCGAGGAGCAAGTCATGCGAAGTACGAATTAACACATCAAGCAGATTAAAAGTTATCGATGCTTCCCCGACGGGACAGGTGATTACATTCGGATTAAATGGTAGTTTGCGGCTTTACCAGGCATGTGTTATGTGCATATGCCAGGATTGATGAAAGTTGTTCCTTGGTTATGGTGACTGGCTAAATTCTATACGGGTAACTTTTATGCGAACTTTTTTTTATAAAACCTGTTAAAAATCAATATGTAATACATTTCAACAGAGACTATTGAAAATGAGAAGGCTGTTTCTAAAGTACAGCAAAAAATAGTCGAATGTGTCTGCCTAAGGTCAATCGATCCAATTCATGAAATCACCCTGTGTATACAGTCACCGTCGACGTAATCGGGATGACCCCGATTCGGATTGACGTTTATTTGCACCTATCGGTTCGACATACGTTAACTCCGGCGTCGCCGTGTGGTGCAGCTCGAGCTGCATCGAAAATATGGCTCTCGTATGTCATCCACAGCAGAAATGCACCTCATTCATCGTCATGTCGCATCAGCATATTCCCGGTCGGTGGTGTTTTGTCTCGAAAATAGGTAGACCACTTCTGACGACTGATGGGAGGAGACTTTTGTGCCACTCTCACTCTCGCTCAAGGGTGTCTCGCTCGCAGACCGTAATCAGTCTGTCATGATCGTTCACTTCGGGTGACGATTTAAATAGACCGATGAACGGAGGACCAGCGCTACTGATAAGGTGACTGTTGACTTATAGATGGCTTTATGGTGACCCAAATGCAATGGATGGATCAAGGATGCACTTTAACTGATTTAGGTGATACAAATATTTTCTTTTAAACAGAAACCCGAATGATTAACTTCAAAAAATTAGAAATATCGCCAGGAAAAATCTTAATATTTTTTTACAGTGTTGATAAGTAATGAATTAGATGATAAGTAATAAATGAATTTTGAGGAAACATACCTGAATAATTATTTTTTAAATCAATGGAATCATAAAATTCATCATGTATGTAGAGTAATTTTCTAGGTGACGCAGGTTTTACCCTCAATTGTTCAAATTTCATGAATATTTTTTGTACCTCTCTCAAGTTATTTAAATCCGATAAAAAATGGTTTGAATAACAAGGCCATGGGCTTCAATTATTTCCAGCCCAATATACGGAATAACAAATGAAATATAAGCAAATACGAAAAACATAAAACAAGCATTTGAAGTGTATGTCACAATATAATTGTACTAACCTTGCAATTAAGCTTTAAAAATAAAACATAATGCATTGTTGAAACTAGGAACCAAGCTAGGAATAGATATCGAGATGTAGAAATTTAGACATGGACAGTCGACTGTAGTACACTTGAAAACGGTATTTTACCCCTTTCCACAATGGTTCACAGACAATCAGCAGTCAAAACATACTCAACTCATATACCCATTCCGACCGTCTGTAGGGCTGGTCCAACAAGTGAACAAACTTTTCAGGACATGTGAAAGTATTTTAAATTCATACTCTGATTTCCCCGCTTCCAGTCATTCAATTATCCACCTTCTCGGACACCCCGAACCGGCTAACCAAAAACCATTGACCCTCGCGCAATTCCATGTTTATTTCGTCTTCCACCGAATAAGAGCACCAGATCTCCTCGAGGCAACCAACAACGACGGGCGGCACTGACTGCCAGCAGTGAGGATTCCACCAAAACACCCCTAAAAATTACCCAGCAGGACGTCGTCAGTCCAACAAATGTATATTCCACTTGTCGCCGTCGTTTCGTTTCGGTTCAGTTTTCAGGGTTTGTTTTCCTTCCGCCATCGCCACACCACGCCAGACAGGAATCAGAAACATGCTGGAACGTATAGGTACCCTCTCTACACCTTCGGTTCATCCTTGCTACCTACTACGCGCTGACTTGCCGACTTTGGTCGTTCACATGCTCGGGCACACTGTCGTTCGAGCAGTTCGGTTAAGTTGATATGGTAAATTGCTTAATTTGCATAAACAAACATCGTTGGAAATATATTTTAATTTTTTTTGTTCGACCACTTCATACGTACCTTCCTACCAACTGGGGACTGGTTTTGGTTTGCGTCAGTTCGTGACGTGGCGAAAGGGTGGAAATAAGACTGAGCGAGGATACGCTCCGTAAGTTTAGAAGTCGATATCTTTGAATAGTTGGATTCTAAATGCTGATAAAGATTTTGTCCTATGCTTTATCGTTGCAAAAAAAAAAAAACAAACAATAAGACTCGTCTGTGAAACTTTGACTGTACTCGATGAAAACATGCATCCCACAAAACAATCTTTATGTGAATAACGTAAACAAGAAAAAATGAGGTTCTACCTCCTAAGGACTGCATCGTTAAACTTTTAGGGCTCTGTATGAAAAATACTATGTCTTATTTTGACAGTTGCTGTGTGTCGATACATATGTTGTTAGAGTTGCAAATAAACCAAGAAATAAACGATAACTTTCATTAAAAGTTAATGTTTTAACTCAAGCGGAACAATGCGAGGGCTTACTGAAGAGAAGCGAAAATTGATTGTGGCCAGGTACTGCACTGAAAAAGGATTATCGCTAAGAAAATTAGCGGAAGTTTTAAGGTTCGATGTCTGTGCGGTCTAAAATGCTATCAAACGGTTTGGTATGCATAACACACTTAAATAATTACCAGGGCGCGGTAGAAAACTAGGTTCGTATATGCCTATTTTTTTTTTTTTTTTTAATCTGTGTTAACGAGATTTTTAGCCCTGGGCTAGTTCATCTCGGGACCCACGCTTTACTTCCCTTCCGAAGGAAGAACTCACACTTTGCGAGTTTGTCAGGAGTGGGATTCGATCCCAGGTCCTCGGCGTGATAGTCTAGTGTTCCAACCATCACACCAGGTCCGCTCCTCTCAAATTTGGACAACAAGATGTTCAAAATCGTTGAAGGAAAAAAGCTGTATCCTTTAGAGATTGCTGAAAAAAGTGTGGAACAACTGTAGATGTGGTTCATTGGCAGATTTGGTGAAAACTCGGGCTCGGAAACTGTATGACGATGTTTTGAGCAAAAGCAACATTTGCATCATTATGGATGATGAAACGTATGCCAAATTGGACTACAAAACACTTTCAGTGGCACAGTTTACAAAATAGTTAGTTACAACCAACATGAATCATGGAGCATCTAACATAGCTCTGGTCCTCGTAGGGCCTTTTTTCTAATCAATGGAAAGATAAGATGCTTAATAGACAATCGAGCTTTAGGCTCAGGTAGTGTGGGGATAAAGACCGCCTCCAACAACCAACGAAACAAGCAGGACTACATCCTCGACCCATTAAATCATTTGCATTGCCGTTTCCGGGAGGGTGGACTCACATTGACTTCAAAAAGCGTGGCAGGGTAGACACCAAGCCTTCTTCCCACTGCATAGCAAATATGAAATACTGATAATGCGTCCAACGCGATTTGACCTCATGAAGACAAAGGCCCTTTCAGCCAGCAAACAGAAGGACACCTGCCTCGGACAATGTCAGGGACCCCTCACATTCACGAGCTTGGATCCAACCCAATAGACCGATGCCATGACAGCAAATATACCAGGATGTTCTCCGCGTGGTCACTTGCTGAATAGAAGGGACAAGTTTGACCACTGGGCACTGGTGCGAACTGCGAAGCCAACTCCGAACCCTTGGACCTCCTCGTAGCTCCTCTGTAACTCAGAAACGATTTGGGCGACACTCGATGAAACGGTATTCCAACCAAACTTTTCTTAATACACTTTTCTGGACAAGATTGTCCAGGGGTCCTAAGTTAGACTTCCCCATGGTGCCTCTTAGTCCTCATCCGCCCTCGGAATCAACCTGTTTGTCTACCTTCCTTGAGTAGTACTCATATTACTTATCAAAGTGAATTCAGACCCAACGATATCCTCCCGACAAGCATTCCTTCCTGCATCCTTTGGTGGAGTTGCAGCGGTAAACGCGGTCCTTCACAACAAATGTTGCTGTTAACATTCCTTTTTTCTTCCAACCTGACTGCAAGGACGTGGTCGGCGGCGTTATTGTACCGCTAAAGAGAGCCTCTGAAGCGTGCACAATGAGAATGTTGATCACTCCCAATCAATTATTCAGTTGATTCATCGTGCAACTGGCGTTGGTTCAGGTCAATATCAGAGTAGCATCCATAGATATGTGCAGTCCATCTAAGCTAAACTAATGTCGTTTTCGTTTTTGCGACGGTGCTACACCACTTCGTGCTACACTTTTCAGTGAAAAAACGAACATTTTTGGTGCAGTTGAGTTGGTGTGCGTAAATAAAAACCAAAATATTTACAACTTTGCAAACGCTGATTGGTGGACACGGTGCGCACCTGCTACACTCTGGAATTTTTGAGTGCTGCACTATCTTGAGCGGTGCAGAAAAAGTGCTACACCGATGTAGCACGAAAATCAAAAACGAACATTTTCGGTGCAAAAGTGCTACACCGGTGTAGCTCCACCGCAAAAACGAAAACGACATAAGTTTCTTTTGGTAGAATTGTTCCACGCACGCTGTCATTTTAACATTGAGGCCAACCTGGCAGTGCTACATGTACGGTTGTCCTCCTCTTCCGGAAGCTGAACTGGTCACTCGAATGATCATCTACACCCTCGATGTACCTCAACAGTCTCTTTGGGTTGATCCTCTCGAGCACATTCCCCACCCCTGTCGAGCAAGCATAGCAACTGGCCACCGGGTAGTTTCCTTGTATTCTTTCTAATAGCCCCAAGCTCTGCCGCATCCAAACCGCTGGAAAGACTCTCTCGTTCAGGCATTTCTGCATAGTAGATCTGAACATTCGGAAGGGTCTGCATTGGCTACTTTTAAGGCCATGTACGGAGCTTCGTCAGGACCTGAGGCTTTACCTACAAGTTTCAAAATTTCTTCAAGTTCCTCATAGGTGACCCTCTCCTTATATTCCACACAAGTCCATAGCAGTCGTACGAAAGGAGGCCAATGTATCGGATCATAACGCGGAAAGAGCCCCTCGATGATTCTCTCCAGAATCTCTAAGGACTGTATCGTTAATTATGAGTACACCTTTGAGGCTCTGTATTAAAAAGACTATGCCTTATTTTGTTAACTGCTTTGTGTCTATGTGTTGCTAACGTTGTAAACAAACGATAACCTTCGTTAAAAGTTAAGGTTTTTCCTCAAGTGGAACAATGCAAGGGTTTACGGAGGAGAAGCGAAAATCGATTGTGACCAGGCACTGCAAGGAAAAATGATCATCGCTAAGAAAATTAGCAAAAATTGAATGTGTTAGGGTTTTTGTTGTCCAAAATGCTATCAAACGATTCGGTATGCATAACACACTGAAAGACTTACCCGGACGCGGCAAAAAACAGGTGCATCCAAGTCAAATTTGGACAGCAAAACTTGCAAAATCGTTGAAGGAAAATAGGAGGTATCCATTAGAGATTACGCAAAAAAGTGTGAAACGACTGTTGGTATCTATAGTTCAACGCGCCAAGGAGCGTAATTCCCCGAAGACCTACCCAAAACAGAAATGTCCAAAACGCAGTCAAATTCTGGCGGATTATGTGAAAACTCAGGCTTGGAAGCGGTACGACGATGTTTTGAGCAAAAATTGCATGTGCATATTCATGAATGATGAAACGTATGTCAAATTGGACTACAAGGTACTTCCAGGGGCACAGATTTTCACTGTTAAGCATGGCACGGATGTTACGAATTAGGAGAAATCGATTTTTTGCGAAAAAAATGGGAAAATGTGTTGGTTAGGCAAGCAATTTGTTAATGTGGTATGAAATCGTCACCTTTCTTCACCGTCCCAGGTATGAACGTCGAAATATACCGGAAGGAATGTCTCCAGAAACATATTCTGCCACTCATCTGAAAGCACAAAGGTCCTACATTACTTTGGCCGGATTTGGCATCCTGCCACTATGCGCGTGACACCTTTGACAGGTATGAAGTAAACAATGTTCAATTTGTGGAATAGGCAATGAATCCTCTAAATTGCCCGTAAATAAGGCCCATTGAGAAATAGTTAAATTTGACGAAAGGGAAACTACGGAAAAAGGATAGAGGAGCAGAGGACGTCACAAAATTCAAGAAAAACTGGGTCAACGTATGCAAAACCATCGTCGGAACGGTTGTCCAAAACCATATGAAGCACGCCAAGAAGAAAGTGCGAGAGGTGGCAAGATCCACGAAAAATTAAAGATACAATCATGTCATGGGCTTTTCTAATGGTCAATGAACAATGTAATTGAATTTAATTTACAAAATAAATAAAACATTTTGAAATACAGCAATTTTAAGGTGTACTTATAATTAACGATACAGTCCTTAGAGACTGGTCGATAATATGATGGGTACCATAACAGGTCTCTTTTTCTATAATCTGTTTCACACGGATGACACGGGTTCGCAAAGCATATGAAAATAACCGATGGGAATAATACATTTTTAAATTTTCATAGTTGTACAAAAATTTCAAATTGTAAGAAAAAAAATCGGAAATATTTCATGCGATTCCATTTGAAATCCTTCATGTATTTTTCCAAAAAATCCTTTAATGGTTCATTTTGAAATTTTCTTTAGAAATTTCATTAAAAAAATCACTAGAAATTTTTCTAGCAATTGCCCGAGTATTTTTTTTAGAAAATCTTGTATTTATTGCTTCAGAAATAGCTCCAGGAAAACATTAAAAAAATCTTCGAAATTTTTAGAAAACCTTCCAAAAAATCCTTCGGAAATGTACCCAGGAATTGGATATTTCTCCAATGCTTCTTTGGAAGTGTTCTTCAGGAATTGTTTTAGAAATTCCTTCCCGAACTGGGGATTCTTCCATCAATAATTAACTCTTTATTATTTTAGAAAATCTTGAAATTTATCCAGGGATTTCTTCGGACATTCTGCTAGATATGCATTGCTTTAAAAAATGCTTCAGTAATTTCAGTGGGATTTCTTTCAGAAATTTCATAAAGAGTTATTGCTGAAGAAATTTCAATTTTTGCTCTTTACATTTTTTTATAAATTAAAAAAAAAATCGCCTAGAAAACTTGTAATAAATTCATGGATTGATATGCAAATTCCTCTAGGATATTTTTTAGAAAATTATATAAGGAATTCCTTAATAACATATTCCAATTTTTCCATTCTTTCTGATCCCCTAAGATATTTTTACAGAGATTTTTTTTTTCAAAAATTTTTCTGCGGACTTCTTTATGAATTCCTTAAAAAATCATGCAAGCATTTTATTAAGAGTTTTCTTCAAGATTTCTTCTCAGAGTATCTTAAAAAAGGCCTTCGAAGGTTTCCCAAGGAGTTTCGTTCAGTATTTCCCTAGGAGTTCCTTTAGAAACTCCTCTTTTGATTTTGTGAGGATTTTTTCTTGAATTTCTTTAGATATTTTTCTTTCAAGTATTTGTTTCAGAAATTTATTTAGAATATCTACAACTTCTTCTTCTTCTTTCTTATGGTTCTTCGTCCCAACTGGGACTTGGCCTGCCTCACTTCAACTTAGTGTTCTTTGAGCACTTCCACAGTTATTAATTGAAAGGATTTCTTTGCCTGCCGTTGCATGAAATTGTATATTGTGAGGCGCAAGGACAATGATACACTATGCCCAGGGAGTCGAGAAAATTTTCCCAACCGGAACGGGAATCGAATCCGCCGTTTCCGGATTGGCGATCCAAAAGCTTAACCACTAGGCTAACTGGAGAATATCCACATTCCACAAGTGATTCGTTTAGATTTTTAGTAGAAACTTTTTTCAGAAAATATTCTATTCCTCTGGGGATATGTTTAAGAAGCTTTTTTAGAGCAATTTTCGATAAAACGAGTTTTAATAAAGGGTAACCGTCCAAATAAGAAAACAAATTTAAAAAAAATAATGTTTTAAAAGGCCGAATTGAAGTCTTTTTTGTGGAAGCATGGCTGCAAAATTTCTGAGCTTCGAGTAACCAGCTCACATTTGACAGATTTTACGTCAAGTTCTCTTCATACATCATGTTTCAGGTCAAAATGTTGTATTGAGCAATTGAAATACCTGTAATACATTCGGTCATCGTGTCACGTTCCTTCCGTCTATTTTGCACTCAGCAACAGCGCTTGCTGACCCAATTTCGGTCGCTTATCTAATTTGCACCTTCAGCCACCTACATACCTACAACAGGCACCTACTGATAGAGCAAACACATATGCCGATAATTATTGCACACCATCCAAGTCTCCGAAATGCATTTCCTCTTGCCGAAGGAACTTCGGCGCGACTTGACAGACGTGGACGGTTGATTTGACGAGGTGTGATAATTGCTAAGTGCAACTGCTGCAGTCGTCTGCAATTTGCGAAACAGACACACAAACCTCTCGACAGACCATCATATCTAATCGTGTAACCCAGATTTCATTTTTGATTTTATTTGTAGGTATTCTTAATGGAACTGCATCGACCGTTGACGTGTTGTTTTTGTCTGTTTTTTGATGAATTTAGCACAATTATTATTAGTGCATATCCGCCGCCTAAAGGGATGGCCGTTTGATGTTCGCACCGAGTACTGTGTGGCGACGGATTGGTGCTGAACTGAATGCGAAGTGATGTATGTAGGGGTGAGTGGGGTGGGATGTTTCCCAAGGAAATTAAATTAAACAAATTAAATAATACTTAGAATTTTTAAAGTACATATATGTAATACCCGCCAGAAACATGGCTTCAAATTCTCCTGCCGACAAACTAACAAAGATCTTGTCTTGAAAGGTACACCGGGGCAAGTTGAAACGGGTGGGGCAAGATGAAACACGAAGTTTTGAAATAGATTGCAATACAATTTGCAAATTTATCCTTCGCCAAAAGATTGTTTGAATCAAAATTTATGTGTTATGGCGATCAAACTGTTTATCATCATTAGAAAACATCATGTTTACCTGCTGTTTCATCTTGCCCCACCCGTTTCAACTTGCCCCGGTGTACCTTACCGACTTTTCGAACCCTCTAAGCAGAATACCCTCTTCGAATGAGTGTAATCAGTTTCGTACCTTTTAATTCCGAAACAGAGCGGAAATCAAAGGTATAAAACTGATTACATTCATTCGAATAACAAAGAACTATTTTTTCCTTGAGCACAGGAGAACAATTATCGGTCTCGAGATGAACTAGCCTAGGATGAAAAGGCTTGTTATTTGAGATAAAAAAAATATGTATACAACAACTCCTGTGATAGTCTGATTTGCTCTGTTCAATACTGTGAAGGTTGATTGTGTATATTTAAAATTATGTTGATCTAGCTTCCCGGAGAGCATTGTATTGTCTACTACTGTTTTTGGACCTAGTTCTGTAGATAAATCGCAGTGAGCGTAATTTACAGATTTTCCCAAATTTAAGTCTTTTCTGGTTGGATTTCTTCATTTTTACATCAACACTTGCAATCCTTAGCAAATGCATAACCTCGAAATTTTGAAACATAATTCAACAATTTTGCAGAATGTGTACAAAATGTTATTACAATTTCAAATACTTTTTTTTGTGGATAGTTCACACAACTTTTGCTTCTGGCTTGACAAGTTAACCTTCCTAGTATACACGTTGGTCAAAAATGACCCTAATGCATAAGTATGGGTAAAGGCTATTCAAATAATGGGTCATTTTACACCTATCCGCTCAGAAAGCTTCAGAACAGGAAAAAATCAGTCTGACCTGGTGGTTAGTGTGGCCAGTGCGAAAGGAGACGGCGGCGGCAGCAGCAGCAACAGCAGCAGGACATAAAAACCAATTTGAGACTGTCAGAAATGGGGTTGGTCAAAATGAGAAATGACATCGCGCGTCAGTGGGACTATGCACCGGCCGGTTTTTTTTTTTTTTTGCACTTTTCAGCTTCGAATCGGAGAATTCTCTTATATAGGTAGGTAGGAGCCGTTTGGCTGTGACCGAAAAATTTTCGTTTATATCTTGGCCGAGCAGCACAGGTGTCAATGAACTTGATTTCTCGAAACGAGTTTTATGGGGTTGTGCAGCGCGTTTTATTAGTGGTGGGAAATGATGATGACATTTTGATGGCCCGAAATTAAATAAACGCTTAGTGGTGGGAAATTAAAAACGGCGATGCGATCATCATTGCATTTTTTCGCCTTCTCTCGTTGGCAAATTGACACCCAGTTCGAAGTTCAAATTGCACGATCCACTTTCCCGAGGAATTGCTGATTTTCTTTCCCATACGTGACATCGGCGCAAATATTCATATTCGTTTGTATGTTGTATGTTGGGAAGTAAGCAGGACAATGTATGTTTAATCTTAAAGTAAAATCAAAATTCGTGTTAAGTACTGTTCCTTTTATTTTAACAAAGAATTTGCATCCTTTGACAGATACGTATTTCTACCTCAACTGTAAGGTCATCTTCAGTGTCTTGTATTTGACTCGACTCGAGGAACAGTACTTAACATGATTTTCTTTTAACTTACAGGTTTTCCACTAACCAGCCCAGGTTCATCATCATCATTGTTAATCTTTTATGAGCGCCTTGCACAGTTATTGGATCAATGACACAAAGGCATAGGTAACAATTTTCTTCAGCAATTCCTTAGAAAATTCTGTTAAATGAATAATGAAGAATTTTTCGTCAATTTCTTTGAAAATTGCTATCGAAATTCCTAAAGCCATAACTTTGTGAATTGCTTTGGAAATTCTTCGCAGCTTGTTGGGCAATTTATTTGGGAATTTCTCAATACGTTCCTTTGGTACATCCAAAGGGCCTCTGGCATTTTTTTGTCAGTAATATTTTTTTTTTCAATTTTTCCGGGATTTTTTTGTGTAATTATTCTGGAAATTAGTTTTTCCAATCCAGTTAATTTTTTCGTCAATTTTTTCAAAGTAACTTTCGACAATTATTTTGAAAAGGCCATCAGCAATGCTTTTGTGAATCCGTTTCGTAATTTTCTTAGAATTATTTAATTAAATTTCTGCGTGAATTTTTCAGTAATGCATTTAGAAATTCCCGCAGAAATTTATTTGATTTCTTTTCTGCTTATTCCTTAATATACACTTAACGGCGTAGGAATTTTCATAGATCCTTCCACAGTTTCTTTGATAATGTTTTCGGCAAATCCTTTGTAAATTTATTTCATAATTATGTATTACCTCTTTATTATGGGGAAATTCACGATGAAACCGGTTCATATCCGCTTTGTGAACTTTAATGTTCGATTGCTCTGACAACAGAAACACGTGTTTGATGAACAAATTGAAATTTAAATTATGAAAATAATCCACGCGCTCCGGTGGGAATCGAACCCACGACTCCCAATTCGCTAGACAGGTGCTGCAGGGGACGGAGATGGTCAAGTGGCTCCGTAGCTTGGAGGAAACAAGCGCCCGCCTAGTGAATTGGGAGTCAATTCCCGCCAGAGCACGCGGATTTTTTTTTCATAATTCAAATCTCAATTTGTTCGTCCAGTTTCTGTTGTATGCAGCATGAATCACTACAAAAATTGAAAGTAAAATTTTGGATAAAATTCCGTAAAAAATCCCAAAAGGAACTCCTGTCGGGGTTCCTCCAGGAACTCCTGTCGGAGTTCCTCCAGGAACTCCTGTCGGGGTTGCTCCAGGAACTCCTGTCGGGGTTCCTCCAGGAACTCCTGTAGGGGTTCCTCCAGGAACTCCTGTAGGGGTTCCTCCAGGAACTCCTGTAGGGGTTCCTCCAGGAACTCCTGTCGGGGTTCCTCCAGGAACTCATGTCGGGGTTCCTCCAGGAACTAATGTCGGGGTTCCTCCAGGAACTCCTGTCGGAGTTCCTCCAGGAACTGCTGTCGGGGTTCTTCCAGGAACTCCTGTAGGGGTTCCTCCAGGAACTCCTGTCGCAATCTCAAAAACAATTTATGTAGAATTCCCGGAACTTCTAGAGGATTCCTGGGAGAAGTTATCAGAGAATTCCAAGAAAAAATCTGTAGGAATTCCATATGGAAATCCTGGATAAGTCTCAGTGCAAACATCTTTACGTTTCTCAAAAGAAGCTCCAAGGAGGTTGACAGAAGCGACTTCTAAAGAAATCTTGGATATATCTTTGGAAAAAATCTTCAGTTATTTCGGAACTACAATCAAAATTCCTAGGAGATTTTTCGGAACGATTTCGATCAGATTACTGGAGTAGTTTGGATGAAAAAAGTCCTTCCAAAATTATTTTAGTATTGCCACCAGAAGGTTTCGGCTAGTTTTTTTTATTGAATATTGAATCCAGCATTATTTCCTAATAAGGTCCACCGCAACGTCTCCTACCATGATAACAACCGAGCTCTCAACGGAATTTCTCTACAAACTTGACCCCAATTTTATTAGATTCTATCCTCCAACTTTGGAATCTGCATAATAATCCAACCAAAAGCCCTTTTAAAGTCTTCACAATGGTCTATCGTGGCTCAACTAATCATGTTTGCTGTCCATGCTTATTGTTTTCGGCGCAAATAAAGCGCATCACAATCATGGATTCTTAAAATAGCTCAGTGTTGGACAACTTATCGAAACGCGAGAACAAATCCATCACACAAGATCCGTCAAACCCGATAGCAATTAGTACGGCGTCGGGACACTTTATGACCCTAAATCTGACACCGATCCCAGAGCCTTGCCGTCGCTTAATCCTCGAGGCTTCGCAACTTTCCTGCACACACACTCACTCGCTGGCTGGCTGCCGTTGATTAATTCGTCGATTTTATAATTTTGATTTATTTCGTCTCAAATTACGCATAAACACATCCCATCCATCTGCTCCCCGGCGCGGATGCGCCTTCGTCATCATCATCATCATCATCATCATCGCCGTGGTAGTTGTCGATATAGCCAGCCACTCGTTCCACGCCAAATGGGACAAGAGATGAGCGCAAGCGAAAAAAAAAACCCAGATTAATCCACCTAGTGGTGATAGTGCCTTTCTCGTCGAACATGTACTCATGATCTTTCCGTGGTTGGGATACGACTGGGATGATTTTGCTTCAGAATGTTGGCTTCAGCCTTTTGGGGGAATCGAAAACACTAGTTTATGATTTTTTCCGAAGTTTCGATCTGTATGGGGCCTTTTCAAGGGTTCAATCGGTCAAGGTTTCCTAGTCAAGATGGCCTTGCTTAACTTAAAAATTTCATACGGAAGTTTTGGTATTTATTGAGTCCATTCGGTTTGAAACCCTCGTGATGTGGACAATCTCCTCGGGCGGTTTAGAATTCGGTCCCGGTTTTTGGAATCTTCTACTATTGTTTGTTTAGCTAGTTTCTGTGCTAGGGCCATCATTCCGAAGCGTGATCTTTCCGTCGACGTAATGCGAACTGTTCCTGAATCCTGAGAATACCTTATTTAGAAAAGCAATAATTTTAATAAAATTGGGAAATTTATTAATTGAACATATTCCGACGATACGTTAAACGTATAGACTGGGCTGAAAAATATCAGAATTTTCAGTTGACTGCTTGAGCACCTTCACTATCACTGAAGACCGATCAACATCAAGACGATAATTACAAGCTAGGATATAACGTCTTTCACAATCACAGATCACTTTACGGCAGGCCTGCCCAACCTTTCGTGGCCGCGAACCACAAGTGATACTCCATACCAATCGACGGGCCAGACATTAAATTTCGACATCAAATTTCGAAAGCACGAATGCAACAGTGAAATTTTGTACATCCGATTACCCGTTCTCACGGCAAATCACAACACTGACATCATTTGGGTCATAAATGTGAACAAGAATTCTTGATATTTTACAAAAATCACGCTGAATACTTTTTTCTGAATTTTGCCGAACTGCAGGTTGCAGCAAACAATTTGCTGAAATTCAGCAAACTTTCCTGATTCGTTCAGTAAACTCTGCTGTTCAGCAGCAACGTTTTTCTGAAATTCAGTAAATTTTGCTGAAATTCTGCTTCAAATTTGGCTGTACCTTTCAAGTTTAAAATTTTTAATTTTTTAATCTTTGAAAATTTTTAACAAAGCACTCTACCTATTTCGGGTTTATTTTTAATATAAAAATTTTATTTAAATATGAAATATCTTCAAATATTTCAATCCTTGGGCCAAGTTTCATTCATCGATTCCGCGGGCCGTATGTTGGACAGCCCTGCTTACGGTCTTCGACATAGTTTTTCCTTCACACTTTAGGCTATATTTTATTATCATAGGTTACAAAATTCATGTAAAATTTGCCAAAAAATGCAAGCAAGTGAAATTGCCCATACTAAATCCCATAAAAAAATTCCCAGTAGTTTTAGACGGAAAAGAGGATTAAAAAACTTTCTCCGGGGTTAATGCGATAATTTTCTCATATAACGTTGACCTATCCTACTGTATATTTTTACACCTCAGTGATTTGATGAGATTGCTTTAGTACAGACAAACAGACATATCATTTGTAACATATTGCTATTATATTCATCGTTACGAAAAAATAATCGCCAAATGCTAATCAGGTTGCGTTTCACTGCGGCTTTATGTTGGTAGTGAGCAGACGTCAAACGAGCAACAACGATTAATATTTGTTTCAACCGTTGAAAACAAGGACGATGGAGAGTGAGTAGAGTAAGACGTCTGTATGTATGTGGCCTTAGTTCAGTCAAGATTTTGTTTTCTCATACATATTTATCGCTTGCATTGACTTTGTTCATTTTTGAAGTTCCTGCGAAGCACCCTAGGAAGCACCCAATGCTGGTTTTGCATCACTATCGGTAGCCTCTATTGTGGTCTGAGCCTATTTTCTTGCTAATCGTTCCTCATGGTTAAAAAAAAGACCGAGGTTCGATGTGTCGCATGCATAGGTTTGGTTCTTTTTGGCATTTGGCCACTTCCGGCTGGACACCCTTGATCGGCCTGGAACACTATCGGTAGCCTTTATAAAGATCTTCGTTGTGGTCTGAGCCTATTTTCTGACTAATCGTTCATCACGTTATTTAAAAAGCCGCTGTTTAATGTGCCGCAGGCATTGGTTTTGATATCTACTACATTTGAACACTTCCAGCGGGACACCCGGAACCGGTTCCGGAACTCTATCAGTTGATCCAAATATGATCTGAAACTATTCTCTTTTATTAACCGTTTATCAGGTTGCCTGAAGAGCTTGCGATTTCGTGCGTCGCATGTAAGGGGTTGGTTAACTTTTATACTTGGCTACTTCCGGCGTGACATCTGGAACCGGTTCAGTAACACTACCGGTTCCGGTATGGTCTGAGAATATTTCCCTGCCCACTGTTCATCAGGCTATCGAAAAAGCCGCTGTTTGTTGTATCGCATGCATGGGTTTGGTTCACTTTCATATTTAGCCACATCCAGAACCGGTCCCGGCACACTACCGGTTCCGATATGGTCCGAGAATAATTTCCTGCCTACTATTCATCAGGCTATCGAAAAAGCCACTGTTTGATGTATCGCATGCATGAGTTTGGTTCACTTTCATATTTAGCCACTTCCGGCGGAACACCCAGAACCGGTTCCGGAATACTACCGGTTCATATATGGTCTGAGAATGTTTTCCTGCCTACTGTTTATCAGGTTATCGAAAAATCCGCTGTTTGATGTGTCGCATGTATGGCTTTGGTTCACATTCATATTTGGCCACATCTGGCGGATCACCCGGAACCGGTTCCGGAACACTACCGGTTCAGATATGGTCCGAGAATATTTTCCTGCCTACTGTTCATCAGGATATCGAAAAAGCCGCTGTTTGATGTATCGCATGCATGGGTTTGGTTCACTTTCATATTTAGCCACTTCCGGCGGAACACCCGGAACCGGTTCCGGAACACTACCGGTTCAAATAAGGTCTGAAACTACTTTCCTGCTTACCATTCAACTGGTTATCGAAAAAGCCGCTATTTGATGTGTCGCATGCATGTGTTATGTTCACTTTTATATTTGGCCACTTCCGGCAGGACACCCGGAACCGGTTCCGGAACACTACCGGTTCAGATATAGTCTGAGACTATTTCCCTACTTCCCGTTCATTAGATAATCGAAAATGCCGTGGTTTGATGGGTCGCATGCATGGGTTTGTTGCATTTTCATATCTGGCCCCTTCTTGGGGTACCGGTCCGGAACGCCTAAATGGCCATAACTCCGGAACGGCTGGACCGATCCGAACCATTTCCAATAGGAAACAATGGGACCAGATTCCGCGTCGAATGAACCGTCGGTCGTTAAAATCGGTTGATGTTTACTATCTAAAAGTTAGGTGACCTTTTTTGTACACACACACACACACATACGCACACACATACATACACACACACACACATACACACACACAGACATCATCTCAGCTCGTCGAGCTGAGTCGATTGGTATATAACACTTGACCCCTCCGGAGGCTCTATCAAATTTTCGTTTTTGGAGTGAACATATAGCCTTTCGGTACACCTTGGTGTACGAGAAAGGCAAAAACGACGCACTAAACTCTACATGCCATTAAATATTAATTTATAATTCCACCCCGTCCCAGAGCTCTCTGCCAGGCGTGGACTCTGATCAAGATAAGCACTTGCGCGCTCGAGAGGATCCGCTTTTGGTCGCGTATTCGATCCGAATCCCGGCCCGGCAGCAGGACGACGACGCCGCCTGGAAGCCGAGCGGATGCAGCGCAGCGTGGCAATATCGAGATTTCGAGAAGTGCAGTGGATCATGTTTCACTCGTGATGCCGTCAACAGACTACGGCGACGACGACTACGACCATTATTCGAAGCGGGGCTGCTGTGTATGAGCGCACTGTACATTGACTCCAAATTTTATTGATGACCGTCCAATGACGTCGCAGAAAAATCACTCTTCGTAGCCTAGCTGCAAGTGTATTTTGTGCAGCAGCAGTAGCGGGGGAAATTGGAGCGAGTTTGTGCAATCTAATCGATTTTGATGCGTGGACCCGGTTTGGAACTGCGAATCCTTTCCAGAACAAGTGGACCATAAATCCTAACCAGAGCGCATTTCACTTTGGATTCTCAGGCGCTGCTGGCTGATGGCGCTCTCTGCGCCACTTTTTCCCGAGCAGCGGCGAGCATCCGGTCGTCTGTCGGGCGGCGGTGATGATGTTTTGCTGCTGCGGCGGCTGCCACTGATGCACTTATCGATGTTAACCCAGATTGCAAGATGGGTCGTAAAATAAAAGGTGCCGTGCATTTTATATTCGGTGTATGCAACAAACGCTGAGTAGCAGTGGATCGAAATTGTTTGTTGATCTGTTTTCGAGAATCAAAGCATGTCTCTGAATACAGATTACTTACACTGGAACCGGCAGTTCTATTTAGTGTTCTGCCCAAGGGCATGCCTTTTACGGCAGGCTCGTTGCGGATCTGGATGCGGTGTCTAGTACTATACATTGTAGAACATTCAAAGGATTTCTTTTCTTTTCTGTGTCGCAACCTGCTACACCAAACTGTTAAATAATGTCGACTGGGTGGGTATTTAGCGTACTTCAGATCTCATTGAGAACTATTAGCCTCTGTCCAGCAGCAGCAACTCACCCTACATACAACAATATAAAATACCTAGTCGATTGTTAAAATAATCATGTCTCGTTATACAAAGATGTGTCCATACTTTCCTTCACACCCTATATCTCTTCAACCGTGTGGCAACGACCGGCCAGGTTGCGAGAAACCTTAGGGAAAAAGGTTAACAAACTCCGGTGGAAACTTTGGTCGTAGGCTGACAGGGAAGGGGAGTTTGCTTCTGCAAACCTGAACATCTGTTCTCCAGGAGGAGCGGCTCACAACAGCGTCTGATCCCCATGTTAGGGGCGGCTGATCTACGTCCGAGTGCCAGGGAAGGACTCTAAGCTCAACTGTGCACTGTGCTGCCCATAACTGCATAACAGTCACATTCGACAAAAGTAGGCATTGGAGAAAATTGAGCTCGAAGTTTGTAACTTGCACTAGTATGGAAATGGATCTAAATTTCAAAAATTTGGCAAAAATTCAAAGTAAATTACTTCGCAATGAAATCTTCTACAGCTCTTCTTGTATGCTGGACGAATAGTTAAAAAAATATTAGAGCAAAATATTATTGGTTGTACGCTATGAGGCCAGTGTGTATTTCCAGTGTGACTGTTATGCGGTTACATTCGTAAATATTTGGTAATGAGACAAAACGACTTGGTATTTTTTCACATTTTGTGGAACAAACTTGTAAAGTTGATTTGGATAGATGAAAGTACTGATGATTTGGAGATGAACCCCGGTATTAACTTAATATTGACAAAACCTGCAAATGTTACAAATATGCAGTTATGGGCAGTGTGGTCCTCTGGAAAGCAGGGGATTGGTGTCAGGCCCAACGAGCCAGCCGTAAAAAAAAACCTTTGTAACGAAAAATCAGCAAAAGAATAATACGACTCAAGACCAACGTCCACGACTCCACCAATCAAAAAGGACTTGCGATTGGAAACTCGGTACGTGAAATTTCTCTACTTCATTAGGAATACCCGCATACTCGCCGATCTATTGAAGAACCGCGGGTTCGACATCGTAGCGTAGGAGGTCTGTTGCAGGATCCATGGTGCGAACGTAGAGAGGTAATCTTACCATCTTTCAGAGTTGCGGCAACACACGTGAGCTGGGAACAGCTTTTATCGTGATGGGTGATATGCAGAGGCGCGTGATCGGTCGGTGGCCGATCGACGAAAGAATGTGCAGGTTGAGGATCAAGGGCCGATTCTCCAACTTCAATATAATAAACGTGCACAGCCCACACTCCGGAAGCACTGATGATGACAAGGACGCATTTTACGCGTAGCTCGAACGCGACCCAAGCCACAACGTCAAGATCAGCATAAGAGATTTGAACGCTGAGGCAGGCCAGGAGGAGGAACTCAGACCGACGATTGGTAAGTTCAGCGCCCACCAGCAAACGAACAAAAACGGCCTACGACTCATTGATTTCGCCGCCTCCAAAAATATGGCCATACGTAGCACCTTTTTCCAACACAGCCTCCCTTATCGTTACACCTGGAGATTACACAGCAGACGGAATCTAAAATCAACCACGTTCTGATTGACGGACGGCACTTCTCCGACATTATCGACGTCAGGACCTATCGTGGCGCCAACATCGACTCCGACCACTATCTGGTGATGGTCAAACTGCGCCCAAAACTCTCCGTCATCAACAATGTATGGTACCGGCGACCGCCATTTTTCAACCTAGAGCGACTGAAACAACCGAATGTCGCCTCAGCATACGCGCAGAATCTCGAGGCCGCGTTACCAGACGAAGGCGAGCTCGATGAGGCCCCTCTAGAGGGCTGCTGGAGTACAGTGAAAGCAGCCATCAACGACGCAGCCAAGAGCACTATCAGGTACGTGGAACGGAATCGACGGAATGAATGGTTCGACGAAGAGTGTAGAACGGTTTTGGAGGAGAAGAACGCAGCGAGGGCGGTAATGCTGCAGCAAGGGACTCGACAGAACGTGGAACGGTATAAACAGAAGCGGAAACAGCAGACCCGCCTCTTTCGGGAAAAAAAGCGCCGCCTGGAAAAAGTGGAATGTGAAGAAATTGATCTGCTGTGTCGTTCCCAAGAAACACGGAAGTTCTATCAGAAACTCAACGCATCCCGCTTCGTTCCGCGAGCCGAAATATGCAGGGATAAAGACGGAGGTCTCTTGACGGACGGACGTGAGGTGATCGAAAGGTGGAAACAGCAACGGCGTGGATAACGTAGGCACGAGAGCCCACGACAACGGAGGAAACGACGACGCCAGTGTAGCGGAGGACGGAAATGAACCAACTCCCACGCTGAGGGATGTTAAGGATGCTATTCACCAGCTCAAAACCATTAAAGCAGCTGGTAAGGATGGCAGCGCAACGGAACTCATCAAGATGGGCCCAGAAAAGTTGGCCACCTGTCTGCATCGGCTGATAGTCAGGATTATGGGAAACCGAACAGCTACCAGAGGAGTGGAAGGAAGGGGTAATCTGCCCCATTCACAAGAACGGTGACCATTTGGAATGTGAGAACTTTAGGGCGATCACTATTTTGAACGCTGCCTACAAAGTGCTATCCCCGATCATCTTCCGTCGTCTGTCACCTAAAACGAATGAGTTCGTAGGAAGTTATCAAGCTGGCTTCATCGACGGCCGGTCGACAACGGACCAGATATTCACCGTACGGCAAATCCTCCAGAAATGCCGTGAATACCAGGTCCCAACGCATCACATGTTCATCGACTTCAAAGCGGTATACGATAATACCCATCGCACAGAGCTATGGAAAGTCATGGACGAAAACGGCTTTACTGGGAACCTTGTTGGACTGATTAAAGCAACGATGAAAGTTGTGCAAAACTGCATAAGGGTGAACTATTCAGTTCATTTTAATCTCGCAGAGGACTACGACAAGGTGACGGACTCTCTCTCATGCCTATGCCTACTCTTCAACATCACTCTGGAAGGTGTGATGCGATGAGCCGGGTACGTTTTTCACAAAATCCGGTCGATTTGTGTGCTTTGCGGACGACATTTGGAACGGTGGCAGAACTGTACACCTGCCTGAAAAGCGAAGCAGTAAAGGTTGGACTGTTGGTGAATGCGTCCAAAACAAAGTAAATGCTGGCAGGTGGAACCGTACATAACCGTGTCCGTCTAGGTAGTAATGTCACGATAGACGGGGATACCTCCGAGGTGACGGAGGAATTCGACTATCATGGATCATTACTGACGGCTGACAACAATGCTAGCCGTGAAATACGAAGGTGTATCCTCAGTGGAAGTCGTGCCTGATATACAGTGTATCAAACAATTGTCCGTACAGCAATATTTTGGTCAAAATAATTTTTCATTTAAATAATTATAACTTTTTTATACGTCAATCAAAAACGCTGAAATTTTGACCAATTATAGCCCATATATTGAAGCTCCATTGGTAAAATTTTGAGCAAGATCGAATAAGTTTTCTGAAAGTTATAGAACTTTTAGTAAAACTTATAAAATTTTTGAATACATTTTTAAAACATTATATCTCAATATGTACTTGATGAAAATTTTTCAATATTTTTCGTGTTACAGCTTATACCTAAGGCTTTCATATGCAGCTTCGCTTAAGGTTTTATATTCACTACAAAAAATATGAAAAATCTGTATATGTTCAGAGTGTCATTTGGAAATTTATCATATTTTGATCAATAAAAGTGCCAAGTGTTTTCAACTTTTTTAAACTCTCTTAATGATATATTTTTATACAGGACCTACTAAACTACATATGAACAGTAGGTCCTATGGATTTTTAGTTCAGTTAATGCACTTTTATTGGTGGAAAACGCTTGGCAGATTATATGTGAAAAATATGGTAAATTTTTAAACATCGTCAACTACAACCGCACATTTTTCACATTTTTTGTAGTGAATATAAAACCTTAAGCGAAGCTGCATATGAAAGCCTTAGGTATAAGCTGTAACACGAAAAATATTGAAAAAGTTTCATCAAGTACATATTGAGATATAATGTTTTAAAAATGTATTCAAAAATTTTATAAGTTTTACTAAAAGTTCTATAACTTTCAGAAAACTTATTTGATCTCGCTCAAAATTTTACCAATGGAGCTTTAATATATGATTCATGATTGCTCAAAATTTCAGCGTTTTTGATTGACGCATAAAAAAGTTATAAACATTTGAATGAAAAATTATTTTGACAAAAAAATGCTGTACGGACAATTGTTTGATACACTGTAGGCTACAGAAGAAGCTGTACAAGGTGCTGATGAGACCGGTGGTCCTCTACGGACACGAGACACGACCTGCAAGCACTGGGAGTTTGCGAGCGACGCGTGTTAAGGACGTTCTTTAGCGGCATGCAGGAAAATGGTCTGTTGCGGAAAAGGATGAACCACGAGCTCACTGCATTCTACAAAGAACCCAGCATCCAGAAGGTGGCCAAAGCCGGAAGGATACGGTGGGCAGAGCATGTTGCAAGAACGCCGGACAACAACCCTGCAAAGTTGGAATGCGCGACTGATCCGCTTGGTACATAAAGGCATGGATCGCAGAGTGCACGATGGGCGAAGTAGGTGGAGCGTGACTTGGCGAGCATTGGGCGTGGCCGAGGATGGAGAACGCAGCCACGAATCGTGTATTATGGAGAAATATTGTTGATTCAGTTTTATCTCGAATTTGATATATTACTAAACAAATGAAATGAGAGCCCCTCTTGAGCAGAATCATGCAGACCCACTAACTTCTGCAATCAAGAAAAACGATTGCTTCTTCTTATTTTTTCAGATTCAACTAGAAAGCTTCAGCGGTAAACTGCGTTAATGTTTTAATGTCCCATATTGAACGAGGTTAAACAGATACCGAAGTAAGAAGTGTATCGGAAAGTAGTTGAAAATGTTCAGAATGCTCTATCTCGAAGCTGGGTTGGTCTTTTCATTTCGGTTCTTCTATGAAATCTTCACAATATAGCTAAGTTTAGAATACCTTGGAAAAATTTGGAAAATGTTTAGTATTATTGAAATTATGGTTAAATGAATACACCTCACAAAATAAAAATCTGCACAAAATGCAATTTTGTTAAGATTTTTCAACATTTCAAAAATCTGTAGCGAGTAAAATTTGTATGATAAAAAATCTGGAAAATTTTGATGCTTGTTAACAGTTACGTACACATAACATATCATTCAACACCGACTTTCAAAATTCATATTTTTGATAGAAAAATCTCATATATCTACAAAATGATCCACTCCAAAAAACGTCTATTTTTTGGTCAAACTTTGAAGCTCTGCTTTCAATATCTTAAAAGGTTATGAAATTCAATTTTTGCCCTAACTTACTCGTCCATAAATTCAAAAACATACCCTATTTAAAAAGATGCGAATATTTCATTTTATGTATTTTTTATTTGCGTAAACATGATTTGGAGGAGCATAGAAAAAGGGGGTTCCTCAAAAATGGCCTTTTTCATTTTTAAGGATTGCGCTTAAATGCAGTGGAGATTTTTCTTGTAAAAAATAATTTGCCTATATCATGAGGATTCTTTAGTTTATTATATTTGCACAAAAAAGTTAACAATTTTCGAACATTATCGAACTTTTTTCGCAATTTCAATTTTTTAGAAGGTGTGCAAAAATTTAAAAACATGCGTTCAGTAATCTAGGTTAAAAACCCAGTTAAAAAAACATTTTTAGAAAATCATAAAAGCCATTTATTTTTTCAAGGATTTATACAGTATCTCCAAAAGTTAAATTACTTAAAAGTTGTAATAAACTATTCTTGAGACTGTTTTAAACATTTTCAACTACTTTACGATACACTCCTTAGTTATTACAACTTTTCTGGATTCAACAAAAGCTTTCGATGTAAAATATGAAAAAAAATCTTCCAAGAAAAAGTGCGCCGGAGTTTGACTGGTCTTCAATGCTTTAATGCTTGGCTAAAAAGGTAGGGCCATTTACACTCTATATCTATAATATGATAAGGTAATAATAATAATAATAATACACTCTATATACAGGGTGTTAGGTTCCTGAGTGCAAACTTTTTAAAGGGTGATAGAGGACCATAAATGGAGAAAAAAATTGTTCTACGCATAAGGTCAAATCTCAATCGTTACGTAGTTATTGAACTTCCCATGTTTATGACTCTTATTGCCTTAACTGGCAATAACTTGAAAATAGTCAAACATATCGAAGTTTTTTTACCCTTATTCGAAAGATTATTGAATTTTCTAACAAATGGCACCTTTGAATCGATTGGTTTGGTTAAATAACTAAGTTTTCTAGAGCAAAATAGCTAAAAATAGTGTATTTTTATTGGTTCTTGTCAATTGTCTTTGAAACATGCATAATAAATTAAAATTCTTTCTTTGGCAAAGTTGTGGCCCTTGTTACACTCTACAATTCGTTCTTTGACGCCAAACTTCTATCTCTTATCGTTTTGTTGCAATTTCGATTTTAACATCGCATCTAAGATCATAAATTTGCAACTGTCTTGGAAAGCACTTTTTTGCGCATTGTGCCACACATTTAAATCAAAATTGCAAGAAAACGATAAGAGTTAGTAGTTTGGCGTCAAAGAACGAATTGTAGAGTGGAACAGGGGCCACAACTTTGCCAAAGAAAGAATTTTTATTTATTACGCATGTTTCAAAGATAATTGACAACAACCAATAAAAATACACTATTTTTAGCCATTTTGCTCTAGAAAACTTAGTTATTTCACTAAACAAATCGATTCAAAGATGCCATTTGTTAGAAAAATCAATAATCTTTCGAATAAGGGTAAAAAACTTCGATATGTTTGACTATTTTCAAGTTATTGCCAGTTAAGGCAATAAGAGTCATAAACATGGGAAGTTCAATAACTACGTAACGGTTGAGATTTGACCATATGCGTAGAACATTTTTTTCTCCATTTATGGTCCTCTATCACCCTTTAAAAAGTTTGCACTGGGGAACCTAACACCCTGTATAATTCATTTCAATTTCAGTTACGATCGACCGTTGTCCAAATCATTTCTCTTTCCAACAAATCAGCGCTGATCATCTCGTACTCCCAATTGACATGTGACCAGCAGCGCATCGTTTATCGAAAGCGAATTTCACGTCTGTCAGCATCAGTGGATAAATAATTAACCCACTCCTTTTCGATAATTATAATTTTAGCCATGTTTTGCAGACAGAGCACACATGACATCATCCTTCTGCTGCCTCCGCCTGCGCTGCGCTTCCAACGAGTCCAAAAAATGCAGAAATAAAAATCACCGGTGCCTGACGAATGACCGGGGAGTGAGAGTAGGTGAGATGCATCCGCCGCAGCCGCCCCGACAGTCATACAACAGCAACAACAACAACAACACGTAGTCGGTAATATCATCTGCAAAAGCAGCAGTCAGCCAGAAATGGGGTCAGTTGGTCCTATATTTACATGGCTTGCATTTTTCGTGCCGTTTTTTTGCTTGCCATTTTTGTGCTCATTAACCAACGATGCGAGCTTATCGGTGGAGCAAGCATTCGAAGGGAGGTTATCCGAGGATGTGGATTCCAAGGTGTAGAGTCGTGATGAGCTCTGGAAGAAAAACGTTCGAATGATAATACAAAAATGGATGCAGGGTAGCCGTGCTTCTGAACTCTGGAAGGTGATGTGATATCACGCGCGCGCCCTAAAAGAAATTGTGTAATTCGTTTCACCAGCTTCGGAGTGCTGAACCAGACAGATGCAAATTTTTTTATTGACTGCATCCAGTCCCGGAGGGAGGATGTGTGCTAAATATAGAACGCCGAAATTTGGGCAACAAGATTGCACGTTGACTGCAATAGCTTGGCGTGAAGGTGGGTGTAATAAGGGTGCTGGATTGAGATCAAATCCAGTAGGAAGATTTTGTCCATATTTATAAAATTTGAAGTAAAGTTTATTAATCCCTGCATCAAATAAATGGATAGTAGAAGACCACGTAAGAAAATAAAATAAATATACAACATAGGAAAGATAACAAGCGAATTAGAACGTATGTAACTTGGACGACAATACAAATATATAAGAATACATCACCTATCTCAAGCTTACAATAGCACTGCGTAGTGCGTACTTGACTGCGTATCACCTGTTCCGATGGTAACAGCTCACCATACAGGGTAATTCCGATTCAAGGCATCAAACGACCCGTGCCAAGAAATGACTGATTTCATACATACATTTATTTGTTCAACATCGTATTTTAGACAAAACATAATCAACATTCGCCACAATATTAGGTTTGTGGCTGCTGCTCTCCATCCTCGGTCACGCCCAATGCTCGCCAGGTCACGCTCCCCCTGGTCCGCCCATCGTGCTCTTTGCGCTCGACGCCTCCTTGTGCCAACCGGATCAGTAGCAAACACCAGCTTTGTAAAGTTGTTGTCCAGCATTCTTGCAACATGCCCTGCCCACCGTATACTTCCGGTTTGGCCACCTTCTGGATGCTGGGTTCGCCGTAGAGTGCAGCGAACTCGTGGTTCATCCTTCTCCGCCACACACCGTTCTCCTGCACACCGCCGAAGTTAATCCTTCGCACGCGTCGCTCGATAACTTCGAGTGCTTGCAGGATCTCCTCGAGCATGGTCCATGCCTCGTGTCCGTAGAGGACCACCGGTCTTATTAGCGTTTTGTACATGGTGCATTTGGTGCGTGGGTGAATCTTTTTCGACCGCAGTTTCTTCTGGAGCCCGTAGCAGGCTCGACTTCCGCTGATGTTGCGCCTCCGAATTTCACGGCTCACGTTTTTGTCAGCCGTCAGTAAGGATCTGAGGTAGACGAATTCCTCCATCACCTCGAAAGTATCCCCGTCTATCGTAACATTACTACACAGACGAATCCGCTCGTGTTCGGTTCCGCCTACCAGCATGTACTTGGTTTTGATGCATTCACCACTAGTCCAACTTCTGCTGCTTCGCATTTCAGGCGGGTGTACAGCTCTGCTACTGTTCTAAATGTTCTAGCGATAATGTTCATGTCGTCCGCAAAGCACACAAATTGACCGGTTTCTGTGAAAATCGTTCATCGGCGCGTTGAGCCCGGCTCGTCGCATTACACCTTCCAAAGCAATGTTGGAGAGTACACGCAAAACAAGAAAAGCTACCAAAAATTGAGATATGCCTTTTCTACCAATTTATGTATTAAAAACGTACAGAAAATGTGATAAATCATAATCCATTCGTTGTATTAGGATGCGCAACACGGTTCCATAGCTTCCATACCACTACACACAAACACCTCCATTGAAACCCGAGAAGTTGAACCGGGTTGCGTCTAAAAATAACTTTCGCTTCGCTGCTGAGCTTCGCGTCCTATTGTCTACATGGAATTTTCCACTTGCAAACAGCAACCTGCTGGATGCGGGCTTTTCAGTGCACAATGGGTCTAGAGTCCTATTTACGAAGACAAAAATGTTTCTGCCAAGTTCTGTCATTTCTTTTTTTTTTCATTATTGTGAATTGATTACGGTCAATCAAGTGTGGCTTATCCAAAAATCTGCTGATTAATTATTCTCTATACAATATCAGAATGTTTTACAAAGTTATAGCAAATTTACAAAAATAAAACATTCGATTGATTTGATTGATTTGTCTTTATTCAAGAGACTTTCAGCCCTTGGATAAAACCTTCGAATCATTAGAACTTTTCGAAAAGTTTCCAATAAATTGCAACTTTTTTGCCTTTGGTCATATTTTAGTCGAGTCCAACGATACATGAAGACCAATACATTTGTCACAAACTTTCAAAATTTAATTTAATTCGGTTCGCTTAGTCCTAAGGTACAGTAATTTGATAAACGGAAGTCAAAAACTAGTTCTTCGTTTAATTGCTATATCTCTGGATCAAGTGAACCGAATGAAATGCGACATTGCACAATTATGACTAATACATAGCTCTTTGAAAAACCTTTGACTTGACTTAGACACGTTCAAAGAAAACAAACTTACAGCTTGTTGATTACTTCACGAAAAAATATCAATCATTTGAATGATTTTGCAAATGTGTAACTAGCGCCGCCTAGTGGACCATCAACTGTAAGCCCTTGACTCACTTAACAACGTTGTCGAAGACACCAACTTTCTAAGTGGTGAGAGTCCTGAGATATATGAAATTTAGAATTTGCCGTTTATTGGTGGAATTTCTAATTAAACGATCCATCACCATCCATCATGGCATCGCAAATAAAATTATTAGAAAGCAGATTTTTGAATCAGTTTAACCAGACGAACCACCCTAACATAACAATAATAGGGAATAGAGTCAACAATTGAAAATAAACTTTCTAAAACACAATATGTGTTTTAGAACATATTTATGCTGAAGCATAAACACACTGAGGATACTGCAACTCCGAAAATCATACGAATCAACTATGATTTTTTGCCACAAGAATTTCTTGCGAAAATCATAGTTACGAACTATGATTATGGATTCAAAGCGCCAACTATTTTTGTCATACTGTTACTGTATACATTTCATAACACTCACGTATGAAAATCATACCGATAACGTATAAAAACTGAAACTATGTCGTATGACTATCATACAAATTTTTATGAAATATTTTGCACTAATTAAAAAAAATCGCAACCTGGAATCGAACCAGGGACGTCAAGGTTGACGAGCGCGTGCTTTACTCATACACCCATCGACGCTTCGGAAGTTGAAGTGGTTAGAAGCCAATAAAAGTTTTGTTGTTTTTTAGCAATGGTGTTTTATAACACATCTTATGATTTTCATACGATGCTTCTTATGAGATTTTTCATACGACAAATCTTATGGATTTCGCATTTCAAAGTATGAAAAGCATACGAGAACTATGAAACGATGAAAACAATAAAAATTACTGATTCATAAGATGTAAACTATGAAAAACATACGAACAGTATCCTCAGTGAGTTTTGTCTTCGCAAACACGGCTCTGGACCCATTGTGCAGTGTGGCGGCAGTATCACTTCCATCACCAACCCACGTTTGTGTTGATCATGATGGGTTTCAGCCTCTTGTCTATTCGTGTGTAGTTACTGCGGTAAAATAGAAAAAATCCAACGGGGTTGCGGTGGTTTCGACCGCCGCAGTCGTTCCGCAAACGTCAAAAGTGCTCGGTTCACGCTAAAAAGCTCTCACTCACTTGGTTGCCATAAAATTAAAAAATAATGAAAATTGTTTCATTTATGGTTTATGTAATCGCAATTGCTGCCACAACATCTAACTTATTTCTAAACTATATTAGGTGTAGTTTTAGTAACACCGCTAGCCATCATGGTTTCCCATAGCGAAAATCATCATGACTACAGGTCGCAAGCCCTGGCAAAGTGTGGAACGTTTTGATGGCTGTGATCCCTGACCATCATGTAATCAAAATCCCAGGGATACTCAAGTGACCATACTGTTGGGTTGTGGGGGTTGCGTGTGTGGGGTGCATATATTGACAAGCATTGCTATGGATCGTTAGGGCTGAGTAGGAGCGGGGAATGGATCTACGATTGCTGAATTGCGATTATACCTACTGGTATAGTCGTGGTTTAACAGTGGTGGCGCCGCTTTTCGCTTGTGTTCGGCCTAGGTGATTTGTTTAAGCGGTGCGGTTAGGTCTGTATGTACTTCGTACGTGCAGTGCAACGGCTTCAGCATTGTGGTTACTTGGGTAGTGTAGGATAATTGGGTTTGGGACTGAGGAGGTCGTCATTGATTCTGTCGACACCATTGAGTGTTCATTGTTGGCGGTTGTATTGGTGACGATTTCTTCAGCTTTATAATCTCATTTATACCACGCACAAACTTTGGGAACTGGGACTGCTTTGTAATGCAAGAGAGGGATTTAAACTCTGTGTTACGGGTTGGGTGAGGTCATGCAGATAGAAGCAACCCAGGTGAGCTTGCGGCTCGAGTTGTGATGGATGAATGAGTGCAATGTGTGTGGAGTGCGCTACCCTGTGGGTGCAGTTGAGTCCGGGTTGGAGTGGAAAGAGACCCTTCTCTACCCTAGATCGGTTTCGGCTGTACGGGCGGGGTAGTGTTTGTCTTATTTGTAACGTGTTGTGCGTGATTTGCGGCCCGAGCTGCGTGGTTACTTGGGAAGTATTGTGCTCTGCAATCTAGATTTTGGTTTTAAGGTGAAGCTATGGCTGGGCTGTGCCTCGGATTTGTTGGGCGCAGGTCGGGAGAGCTGGTGGCGGTTTGTGCTGGAGGGTTTGCTCGATTGGTTATCCACTGGTGGTGGCCAGTCGATCGACTATTCGCGCAGCCTGTCATTTGGTTCTTGGGGCTTGTGCTCTCGAGGTTCGGGGCGTTGCTTCGTTATATCTTCACTTTATTACTAATATTCCTTGTTTGATTAACTGACTATTATGTCCAGGTGCTTAACTCATTCTATTTCATAGATTGCCAGATTTAAGGGTAATGGTTCAATAGGGTGTTAGCAATCAGAGTGGATTAGAACGAGTTGGCGCCTACAATACACCAACACTAACACACATACACCAATACTTACACGCACACATGCACCTACAACTAGCTGTAAAAGACCAGTGGGCGGGACAACGGTGCCTACCCAACAGTTGTAGGTGGGGTGTTTGGCTTAGCTACATGACTTGGTCCGGCAAGCCCATAAACATCAATTGGTAGACGTATTGCCTAGTGAAAAGACAACGCAGATGGGCGAAAGCCAGGGGATGCGTTGATAATAGCAGAATAGCAGAATAGCAGAATATATTAGGTGTAGTTTTAGTACTTTAGTATACAGCTGTACGCCATTAAACATATAATTTAGTTTCTCAACTATTTATTTTTGTTTCAAGGTTGTGTGCATACTTTTTGAAGTGTGCAGCAGTTTGACGTTTGCGGAACAGGTCTTCTTTGTCTTCTTCACTCCGCCAGGTTGGAAGATTTCTCTGGATAAGCAATATAGCCGTGCTGGTTAGAGCGCAGGAACTGTGTATCACCATGATTGTGTCTCGGTTCGATTCCCGCCGCCGCCCGTATTTCTTTTTAAATATGTATTGGTATTTGATGCCGCCGCTGCTGCCATGATCAGTCTAAAAATAGAACAAATAATGAGAAACCAGTGCGACAGAGCACACGCACACATGCGAAATTTTCCTTTTACAGATTCTAGGAAGCCAATACAATTTTTGGTATACTGCCACCTACCATTTTTTGTATTTGCAAGGCCCTAATACAATATTTGTATATGTTTCATACCCAATTGTATTAGAATCTGCCAATCTCAGGTTGCGTGTAGGCATGAGAGTCCATCAACTTGTCGTAGTCCACGACGAAATTAGAATGAAATGGATAGTTCACCCGAAACCCTTACGCAATTTTGCATATCGTCCATTGTTGCTTCAAACAGTCTAGTCAGCTTCTTAGGAAAGCCGTTTTCGTCCATGATTTTCCATAGCTCTGCGCAGCCGATACTGTCGTATATCGCTTTGAAGTCGATGAACAAGTTTTGCGCTGGGAACTGGTTTTCACGGCATTTCTGCTGTACGGTGAAGATCTGGTCCGTTATCGACCGGCCGTTGATGAAGCAGGTTTGATAACTTCCCCCGAACTCATTTGTTTTAGGTGACAGACGACGGAAGATGATCTGGGATAGCACTTTGTAGACAGTATTCGAAGTGATCGCCCTGAAGTTCTCACATTCCAAATGGTCGCCTTTCTTTTGAATGGGGCAGATTACCCCTTCCCTTCACTCCTCCGATAGCTGTTCGGTTTCCGACATCCTGACTATCAGCCCATGCAGACAGGTAGCCAACTTTTCTGGGCCCGTCTTGATGAGTTCAGCTGCGATACCATCCTTACCAACTGCTTTGTTGGTTTTGAGTTGGTGAATGGCATCCTTAACTTCCCGTTTGAGCTGGTTCATTTCCGTCCTTTGCTGCATTGACGTCGTCGTTTCTTCCGTTGCTGTGGTTTCCCATGCCTACTTTCTCCACGCCATTTAGGTGCTGATCGAAGTGCTGCTTCCACCTTTCGATCACCTCACGTCCGTCCGTCAAAAGTCCGTTCTTATCCCTGCATATTTCGGCTCGCGGCACGAAGCCGTTGCGGGATGCGTTGAGCTTCTGAAGAACTTCCGTGTATCTTGGGAATGGCGCATCCGTCCCATTTCTTCGCACTCCGCTTCTTCCAGGTGGCGCTTTTTCTTCCGAAAGAGGCGGATCTGCTGTAACGTTCCACGTTCTGTCGGATCCCTTGCTGCAGCATTACCGCCCTCGCTGCATTCTTCTCCTCCAAAACCGCTCTGCACTCTTCGTCGAACCATTCGTTCCGTCGATTCCGTTCCACGTACCCGATGATGCTCTCGGTTGCGTCGTTGATAACTGCTTTCACTGTACTCCAGCAGTCCTCTAGAGGGGCCTCATCGAGCTCGCCCTCGTCTGGCAACGCGGCCTCGAGATTCTGCGCGTATGCTGAGGCGAAATCCGGTTGTTTCAGTCACTCTAGGTTGTACCGTGGCGGTCGCCGGTACCGTACATTGTTGATGACGGAGAGTTTTGGGCGCAGTTTGACCATCACCAGATAGTGGTCGGAGTCGATGTTGGCGCCAAGATAGGTCCTGACATCGATAATGTCGGAGAAGTGGCGTGTAACGATAAGGGAGGCTGTGTTGAAAAAAGGTGATACGTATGGCCATATTTTTGGAGACGGCGAAATCAATAAGTCGTAGGCCGTTTTCGTTCGTCTGCTGGTGGGCCCTGAACTTTCCTATCGTCGGTCTGAATTCTTCCTCCTGGCCTACCTGATCATTTGAATCTCCTATGATGATCTTGGAGTCGTGGCTTGGGCAGCGGTCGTACTCGCGTTTGAGCTGCGCGTAAAATGCGTCCTTGTCATCATCAGTGCTTCCGGAGTGTGGGAGTGCATGTTATTATGCTGAAGTTGAAGAATCGGCCCTTGATCTTCAACCAGCACATTCTTTCGTCGATCGCCAACCAACCGATCACGCGCCTCTGCATTTAGCCCATGGGGCTGTCCATAAACCACGTGGACATGAGGGGGGGGGGGGGGGTTCGGCCAATGATCATTTTGTATGGACAAATAAAAAAAATTGTATGGACCAATGACCACGCGGGATGGGGGGGTGGGCTGGGGTAAAAAGTCTCAAAAAAATGACCACGTGGTTTATGGACAGCCCCCATCACGATAAAAGCTGTTCCAGCTCACGTGTGTTGCCGCAACTCTGGTGGATGGTATGATTACCTCTAAACGTTCGCACCATGGATCCTGTCCAACACACCTCCTGCAGCGCTACGATGCCAAACTCGCGGATCTTCAGTAGATCGGCGAGTATGCGGGTGCTCCCAATGAAGTTGAGATCGGCAGTTCTACGTACCGAGTTTCCAATCGCAAGTCCTTTTTGTTCGCTGGGGTCGTTGACGTTAGTCTCAGATCGTATTATTTTCCGTTACAATGGTTTTTTACAGCTGACTCGTAGGGCCTGACACCAACCTTTTACTTTCCGGAGGATCATAGTACACAGGTTGAGCTTAGAGTCCTTCCCTGGCACTCGGACGATGATCAGCCGCCCCTAACATGGCGATCAGACACTGTTGTGAGCCGCTCCTCCTGAAGAACAGACGCTCAGGTTTGCAGAAGCAAACCCCCGCTTCCCTGTCAGCCTTAGACCAAAGTTCCCACCGAGGTTGGTTACCCGATCTTCCCTAAGATTGCTCATAGTTTCCAACCGGTACCACGAGGAGGTGGGGATAGGAGTGGCTTTAGGACATTTGGTCGAATGACATTTGGTTGAATGATGTTTGGTCGAATGATATTTGGTCGAATGTACGTTTGGTCGAAACCCATTTTGTGGAAGACGAAGCATATGACGTTTAGTCGAATGGACATCTGATCGAAAGGCACTAACCGATGAAAAGAGATTTAAGTGCAAAAAAATATTATAGATTTCGATATCTGAACTCATTTGTTACTGAGCTTATTTGGTTGAAAGTGTGTTTGGTCGTATGAACGTTAAGTCGTATAGCAATTTATTCGTGTTAAATAATATCAAACATAAAAAGGTAACTTGTTTCGCAATGTAGTTGTCGTTGGCATTGGTGAAATGTTGATTTTCCATCGAAGGTTTCTCCTTATTTATATTGAATCTTGGATCTTCTTTCAAATTTCATCATTTCATTGCGTTTTTGTGTAGCACATACTGGCTGTTCCATCAAAGGTTTCTCCTTCTTTTCAACATATGCTTTTCTTTCAAGTTTGTTATTTATGCTGACAGTGGACATTATGGTTGTGATTTTTTTTATCGATGATTTTTCCTTCTCTTGAACATCGGCTATTCTTTCAAGTTTCGTATTTGTATTATGTTTGAATATTACAGCTGCTGTCTTTTTTCTCATGTATTTTTCTTTCTTTGGAACATAGGCTATTCTTTCAAGTTTATTAATCCTCCTAGGATGTTAGGTTTTTCGCACCACGATGGCGTAATGCACGTTCAGCGTGCCTGTCATATTGACCCCAACGTCGTTATACTATACCAACCGCTGAATGTTTCAGAAGAAATTTTTCCTTAGTTTATGTAGCTGATGCCTTTTTTTTAGATATTTTTCCTTCTTTCAAACATAGCTCGTCTTTCATGTTTACTAATTTCATTGCGTTTTCATGTACCACCTGCTTATTTTTTTATCAGTGGTTTTTCCTTCTGGTTTTTTTTTTTCACGTTTCCACCATGTTCACATGTTGAAGCTGCAGATTTTTCATCTGATATTTTTCCATCTTTTAAACATAGGCTGTTCTTCAATTTAGTAATTCACTTGAACTGAACACGAGTCGAAAATAATATAAATGCTTTCAATGTTTTGATTGAAACGCAATAGTCATTTAACTTGCGTGTCAGAGCTTTTACTGCTCAAGAACGCCCGTTCAGATACCGATTCAGCTCCGAACTCATATGTGCTTACTCTATCGATACGTTATGCGAATAAACTGGTCCGGTCACCCGGAGTTTCAGAAAATCAGTAAATATAAATATACATTGTAAGGTTGAGATGTAAGAAAGTGTTATTGATTGCCATGACTTTTTGAGATTTTTTTTCTGGAATAGCCAGCTAATGAACTGATGACAAGACTGATTGGAAAAGACTTTTGGTTTATGATCTTTGATGGTTATTATAGCTGACATGCCGAACATGTTCCTAAAAATCTGGATTTTCCAAAAACCACAGTAATCAATCCGGTTCACTCAGAAATGCTCCCAATAAAAGATAAGTTTCTGAATCGAATCCCAAAATTATTCAAATCGAAAAAACGGCGGTTATATAACCATTTCTGTTTTGAGGATACATACCACGGTATCATGCAGGCATTTTGCGAATGTAGTTATGTAGAGCTCGCTCGCGTTCCAACTGAAGAATTTTCAAATATTTCTGATCACAGCGTGCCGAGTTTAAACTTGAACCCTATAAAAAACGTCACTATTTTCATGTTATCCTCTTACGGTAGTATCAATCTGCAAGCAAGTATCACTCGTTTATCGCTAGGTGTGTGTTTGAACATTCTCACCTACGAAGTAAATATGTACTACTGATTTGCATTGCTCTAGCAGCGGATGCTACAAGCCGCAGAGCAATATTATTGGCAACGGAATGAAAGTTTCCCAATGACAGGTTCAACGAAAGTTTTTTTCTGCTGATCTGCGAATAGTAGCCTCATTAACGTCGACATTCTGCAGTTCACGGGCCATGTGCGCAAGACGTATGGGTGGAATTAAAGTTCTCACGTTCCAAGATTCGATTTTCCAATCGTTATTCTTAAATCGTTGCCTGGTCTGTTGCCGTTAAATCAATCCGTTTTCTATAGTTTTGCTTTTTCTGGTAGGTGACGGTTTAAAGCAGGCTTTCTTACCGGGGCTGCTCTGCCTACATGGCTACCACCTTGGGTACGCACCTCCCTATTGAGAATTCGGAACGTACCTCCTCAAGCTGAAGTCGAAAATACAACAGTGCGCGGACTGCACTACCTGCTAAGCACATAACACTTATCTAGCGGTTTTCGTCATCGACTGGTCTAGTGTCTTTTCATCACTTAGTGCCTTTCGACCAGATGTCCATTCGACGAATTGTCCGTTCGACTAAATGTCATGTGTTTCCTACTCCATAATATGGGTTTGGACCAAATGTCATTCGACCAAACGTCATTCTACCAAATGTCTTTCGACGAAATGTAATATTAGATCGGTTTCTCGGGTCTCCAGTTAGCCTAGTGGTTAAGGCTATGGATCGCCAATCCGGAGACGGCGGGTTCGATTCCCGTTCCGGTCGTGAAAATTTTCTCGACTTCCTGGGCATAGTGTATCATTGTGCTTTCCTCACACTATACAAATTCATGCAATGGCAGGCAAAGAAAGCCCTTCAATTGATAACTGCGGAAATGCTCAAAGAACACTAAGTTTAAGCGAGGCTGGTCAAGTCCCAGTGGGGACGTAGAGCCATAAAGAAGAATAAGAAGTCATAGATCCGAATGACTGATCGAGGGAATGAAAAAATGGTGAAAAAGATGTTCGATCGTTTACGGAACCTGTTGGGCACCTGGACACACTTCACAGTATTTTGTTCCTTACCTCGTTGTGCTCTGGCGTTTGTTATTCTACCTCTTTTCTCATGCAACTCGTGGGATTGAAATATGAGCTAATCAAACTAAAAAAAATCAGTGTTAGGAACCTAATTTCCTCCCGGCTAGCTTGTCGGGAGAGATCATGGACGGAGCGTGGTTGATGAGGGCTATCAATAAGATGGGGTCTCTGCAACGGCGTTCTCGAAGTCTAACATCAGGATGGACCTCAATTAGACCTGATGAAACTTTGTAAGTCAATTATGGTGGTCAAGCAGGATTATGATTAACTCATGGCATTTCCCGCAGAACCCGTCAATAAGCTCCTTAAGACCTATCTCGATTTCTGCATAATTCGATCAAGCATTGATTAATACGATATATTTACTCATTTTTTAAAGTATTCCTATTAGATAAATATGTTTTAAAAAAAATAATAATTTTTGCAACACGCCTTGCTTAACACCCAATTTTGGGTAAATTTTGTTTACCGTGTATGTCAAACAGGAATATTTGTTGTCAAAGTGAGCCAATGTGATGTCTTTTGCAATGCGCTGTGCCACTTTCGTTACGTCAAGGTTGACCTCGATGTCAAACAAGAACTGGTTATCATCGTTTTATTTTCGAGTTTATTAACTATTTTGTCATTGTTTAAGTTCGGAAAAATACTATTGAGATCAGAAAAGCATGCTTCTTCGTGTTATACAACAACACTGAGAAAATATTTTTCATTTTAGGACCCTATTTGAAGATTCCATATTCTATCCGGAAGGAGGGTTTTGCATTCGCGGATAGTCTGAGTTTAACCCTAAAAGGGATACCTTCATGGCCTCAGTTTCGTTACCTCGCTGAATGTGTTCTATCACACTGAAAGGCACCTGGGGTCCAATGGAACCCAGGTATCCCATTTAGGGATAATACCACACGCGATTGTTTACGACAAGCAACCGCAAAAGCGTACGAAGCAGCATATCGTGTGGCAGGCACGAAGATACTCTATGCCCAAGGAAGTCAAGGTAATTTCCTTTACGAAAAGATCCTGGACCGACCGGGAATCGAACCCGTCACCCTCAGCATGGTCATGCTGAATACCCGTGCGTTTACCGCCTCGGCTATATGGGCCCTTGAAATTGATAACCATGAAAATGAAAGGCAGTAATGCCAGTAAATTGGACCCCAACCAGGCGTACTGAAAAGCTGAACCTAAAAAGGCCGACCATCCCGGATCAAAGGCAGCAAAGGGTTGCGAGCATGTGTAAGGATGCCGCCTAGAAGTGTCTGGCAGAAGAGGTCCTTAGTGAGGTTGTCGAGGTTAGACTCTTATCCACAAGCATCTAACATGAGGCCCAATGCGCCCGTCCTTCTCAAGATATCCTTAGCTAACAAGTCTCAGTGAAGCAAACGCAGCTAAACCAAAACCACTTGGTGTCCGGTCATTTGGCCGAATGCCGTTTGGCCGAATGTCGTTTGGCCGAATTATGACCAAAAGAATTTAGAGGAAGCTCTTGACATTCTAACTGCCAATATGATGATCAGAAATATTTCCTTCTTTTAATCATAGGTTATTCTTTTCAGTTTTGGCATTCAGAGTTTTTTTGCGCCCGGACCCGGACCTGACCCGGAACCGAACCACTATGATGTAGTCCAGCAACTGCTGTGGCATGTAGTCGCTGAGTGGGGGAAGGAAATCTCTAGTATAGCGGATCCATACCAAGTACCCACCGGTAACGGAAACTCCAACTAAAATGACGGCGATATGGACTACATCATTCGAGGGCTTCGTGATCTTTAAGGTCAACTAAGGGTCAACGAGCTGCTATGCGCTTCCGCGGTGGTCAATCGGTCTGCTCACGTATACAGGGTGTTAGGTTCCTGAGTGCAAACTTTTTAAAGGGTGATAGAGGACCATAAATGATGAAAAAAATTGTTCTACGCATATGGTGAAATCTCAAACGTTACGTAGTTATTGAATTTATTATTCAATTCGTTCTTTGACACCAAACTTCTATCTCTTATCGTTTTCTTGCAATTTCGATTCAAATATCGCGATTCAAATCAGAAATTTGCAACTGTCAAGGTAAGCACTTTTTTGCGCACTGTGCCGCACAATTAAATCGAAATTGCAAGAAAACGACGAGAGCTAGAAGTTTTGTGTCAAAGAACGAATTGTAGAGTTGAACAGGGGCCACATCTTTGCCAAAGAAAGAATTTTAATTTATTACGCATTTTCAATGGATAATTGACAAAAACAAATTAAAACACACTACTTTTGAGCTATTTGGTCTAGAAAACTTAGTTATTTAACTAAACCAATTGGTTGAAAGATGCCATTTGATAGAAAATTCAATAATCTTTCGAATAAGGGTCTAAAAACTGCGATAAGTTTGACCATTTTCAAGTTATAGCCAGCTAAGGCAATAATAGTCAAAAACATGGACAGTTCAATAACTACGTAACGGTTGAGATTTGACCATATGCGTAGAACATTTTTTTTCACCATTTATGGTCCTCTATCACCCTTTAAAAAGTTTGCACTCAGGAACCTAACACCCTGTATGCTGGGCTGTATGTCGGCCGTGCTGATTGGGCAAAGGCCGGTGGTAATAGTGGGTCACATCAATGCCTGGGGAAGCCATTTCACGAACATTCGGGGTCAGATCCTGCCAAAACTAACTGACACTTAGAGAAAATTGTCGAATTCAACGCAATCATTTAAATCAGTGATTCCCAAACTTTTAGGAGGAATCGCCTCCTTGGAGTTTGAGAAAAACATTTTCGCCCCCTAATAAGATTTAATTTTTCCATTATTTGACACTACTAGTCTAGTCTAGTCTAGTCTACACATACACAGCCATTCATTGAAAGAATCCTGGAAAATGATAGGATCGACTAGTCCTATCATTTTTCTTGTCATTATTAATGATTGCAGTGCATCACCCAGCCAACCACATATCGTAAATCATTGTGTGGAAAAAATCGTATATTTTCATATATTGAATCAGAAGTGTATAATAATATGTATATTTGTTGACAATGATTGCGTAAAATCGCATTTCATGCCAAGTTAAATTTCAATTGCGATTTTGTTTCATATAGTCGTCCCCGATCATAAAAGGTGCGAGATACTATCGGTAGGATCGCACAGAATCGGATAGAATCAGGGAAAAAAAAACATGCTTTCTTAGTGTCAAGCTGCAAGTTCGCTAGCATCGTGTATATGATTTCTTTGAATCGTGGAAATCGTCGCTTCACATCGTATATGAATCTGCTAAATCGAGCTTGCTACCTAAACGTATGATGAAAATCGGTGAAATCGTATACAACTATAACAATGTTGTATATTGATCGTTTGCATCACATTTGCGTCGTATACCAAGTCAATAAAATCGTAGATATCGTATATTCATTGTTACAGTCGCATATGATTGTTACTGCACTTTTAATTGTCGAATCTTAATCTCGGAAATCGTAAGTTGTTTTGTTTACATATTTGTATGACGGAGAAAAAGAAAAAAATGTTATTCATCACTAATTTGTATTTTGTTGTTGTCGACATATTCCAACCATGGTAGCAATAATTCCAACTAAATATATAGGTTTTCATACTAGCAGATGACTTACAATAAGTGATGTATAGATTCCAACAACGATGTGAATTCCGGGTCTCTTGCACGGTACCACTTTTGGTGCCACACAATGCAAAACAACAACGCTCCCACCACAAGTTTCGCACCGTATCATGCTAATTTTTATTCGTTTCATGCCATTCACTTTGAACTCTCTGTTTCCAACTTGGCAGTATAGCCAATAGAGATAAGGCGCAGTTCCCAATCAAAGGACCTAAGTTCGATTCCCACTGAACACCAATTGTTTTTTTTTTATTTGAAAATCTTGAGTCGTATATTGGTACTCTCAATCGTAATAAGATCATGCATAATCGTATATTTAGACGGACAAAATCGGCGAAATCGCAGAAATTTTTCGAGAAATCGTAAATTATGTTGGATGGAATCGCAGTAATCGTATATATGTTTCGATATGGCCTCCACTTTAGTATGTATATGCCTGTTTCGCGCATTGAATACGATTTCTTTGGTGCTATATATGTGTGACTAGTTCAGTTGCATTTTCGATATAGCAACCAAATTGCTGGCTGGGCAGGGATGCATTACAAGCATTAAAGCGGCCAGGCCTACTGTGCAGCGTTGTTATTGTTATTGTAATCAGAAAACGGGGACATCTCGTACCAACCGTTCCGTGAAAAGTGAGAATAATATACCGCTTCGTTGGAAGTGACTTTGCTAAGAATGTTAAGGACATGGAGTAATTTTTCCATAATTTGACACTACTGTGGCAAAACTGGTATTCAATGTATCTAAATTAGTATCACCCTCATTTTCATTGAGTTGTTATGCAAATTCATTGATTGTCTGTATTTGAAAAAAAAACTGCATTATTGCATGTAAAACAAAACATTTTGAAGTCATGTTTGTGAACAAAATCGAGCAAAAGAGAACGGTCTGTGACCATTTACGAACACTTGTTATCCTTTACCAGATGGTTTACTAGTATTTTAAAAAGGGAATCTTCAACACTCGAGATATTTGGTCACAAGTACTCAAATAAGACTGTTGGGAATTTGAAAAACCTTAATAATGGTTATGTTAAAAGTACAACTCAGGGACATATTGATTATTCTCAAATGTAGTTAGCTTTGCTCAGTAATTGAAACATAAGAGAATCCAGTGATGCGGGTTCTAAGAATTGGAGAACTTTTTATTATCAAATAAGTAGATATGCAGACATGCAGTCATTACTCGGTTTTGAGGAGATTCAACGCTGAATATGTGGAAATTTTTCAAAACAGCTCCTAGTAATAACCCATGTTCAGAATTCCTCCGAGAAGCTTATCTGAAATATTTTCAAACAATGTGTGATGACTTTCATGCGAAAGTGTTCTAAAATTCATTTTAAACTTCATAATTTTGATTGATTTTTTTTTTCTTGGAATTTTGCCGAAAAGTTCACATCACGTATGTGGCATTCTCATTCCCACCTAATGGATCTGACCAGAGATAACGTCTATCGTGTATCCACAATAACAAAGCATTAGATACACAAATGTTTACATACAAGATGTTGGAATCTTAAACATGCCAGCCTGGTGGTTCACATGAACACATAAAAAACTATGTTAAAATCAAAAATATTTGAGGTAAATTCAAATAAATTGTCAATTTGTTCAGACCACAAAAATAAAATAAGTTTGGAGCCAAGTGAACGTCACATTGGAAATAAATGCAATCCATGTTTGAAACAAAAATGCATCTTCTGACAGATTTTGTTAGAAATAAATGCAAATATTTTTGTTTTTTTTTTGGGCTGCTCGGCCCTACGGAAATGTTTGCTTTCCCATTAAACTTATAAAATCATTTCCATCGCAGGAAAAACCCACCTCCCGGGTTGTACTTTGAATGCCAACAGCATGTTTACAACTATTAGATAATATACGCTCCCACCGAAAACAACGGGATTTCGTGGAGACTTTTGGTGAACCTTGCCTTTTTTGCAGGAGGAAATCTTGTTTAATGTTGCAGCTGGAACTAGTAAGTTTTGTTTATGTTCTCGACGGCAGAACGGGGGATTCCTCAATGGGTATTGTCGAAATAAATGTGTAATTGAGTTATTTTTTAAAAATTAAAATTTTAGTTTTAACCATTTTATCAGTTTACCGAATAAACATGAATATTTTTGTTTCAAATGAACAAAATTTGTCTCCGTGAACATCAAAAACTCTGTAAAACTTAGTCGATCTCGAAATAGATATTTTGCAATAATCAATACAAGAAACAAAAAATCTTGAAATGTCAGGAAGCTTTAATGATTTAGTTGACATTCTGGGCTTGTATTTCAATATTGTGGATATTTCTCAATTATTTTAAAAATCGCCCCCTTTGTAGTATTTTCGCCCTCCAATTATAGTTTTTGACATTTTCACCCCCCTGGGCCTGATTTTCGCCCCCAGGGGGGCGATTTCGCCCACTTTGGGAATCACCGATTTAAATTGTGCTGGCTTCTTGATACTCAATAATCAATAATCAATGGAATATTCCATTGAAGAAGTTAAGCTTGTTTGTAATCGTACTACATGTAGTACGTCTAGTATTAACCCCTATCACCGCTCCCATTCACTCTCAACGAGCGTGCAGAGTGCAAAACTCCGTAAAGCCACGATTCGATCATCATCAGTGCAGTGCAGAGGGGTGGTAATCGTAGCCGCAGCACCACACAGTGCAATGATTACGCCATATTATTATAATCTTCAGTTCCAGGCCCCCACGCGAAAATAGGCCAAACGCGAGCGCGGTGATACTTGAATGTCATGAGTAAACAATTCACCTCGCTGCTGCACGGCACTACTGCACGTCGTCGTCGCCGTCGTGCTGCGGTGGTCGATGGTGATGGTGCATTTGCCCCAACCACCACCACCAACCAAATGTTCGTTATTGGGGCCGCGTTTTCCGCTCCTGAAGAAGGATGATGCACCACCCAGTTGCTGGTGCGGGTGAAAGGTAGTGCTGCATTCGGTTGCAGCAGAGCGCAGATGAAGCTACGCCAAGCCAAGCGATAATCATTGTTTGCCAATTTGTCAGTTTTGGTCTGATAGCGCAGCGCAGAGGCAAAAGGAGCAGCAGCGCCGCTGGATCGGATGTTCTCATTATCGCGCTACAGCCGCTGCTGGGTAGTGGGAGAAAGCTTTCGAGACGGTTGGACGTGGATTAAACCAGTGCTGTGTGAAGCATTGGGATGAATGGGGCAATATGCGCCTTCTATTTTTTTTAAATTTCCGGGTCGGGTATTTCCCTTGCGCCTTCTTAGGAACTACACAATATGTTCGTTCTTGTTATTCGGAATTGAAAGTACTTAAAAGTATCATTATCTTCTCGAGAAATAGTGTTGATGGGTAGCGGTTTTGGCTCCCTTCAATTTCTTGAGGTTTGTACTAACGTATAAACCCCGACAATCCATATAAAACGCGACATTAGATAGAACGCTATACAGTGGTTTTTCGGTTTTATCACGATCAAAAAAAAATTTACCGTGATATAAACGAAACCGTAAATTTGGTGAAACGAGAAAAAATGTAATTTTTTCATTCAAAATCGTTCAGCTGTAATATATATGAGTCGTAGTTCACATTTTTAACAGTTTTGGTGGACTGGGCAATGCAGTATTGATTTTATTTTGATTTCGGAATGTTTTAGAACAAGTGTGATAAAAACGAAACGGAAATCGTGATAAAATCGAATAGAAAAGCGTGAATTCGGGCGAGTAGTGATTAAAACGACTAGTGATAAAACCGAAACGCCACTGTACTTGCGTAGTTCTGACAACATAAATGATAACTATAAGTAGGTACTGTCTCTTGTCTCGCGTCGTGTTCTATGTATAGGGCAGTGCATGAAATTATCTCCTTCTCTTTCACTCTTACAGAAATTTTGTAAACAACAAGGCCACGAAACGTCAAAATCCCATACAAAATCAAAACAGTGCAGTGCCCTATACCGGTTTTGGCTCCTCGTGTTTTTGCTCACTCCATCGTGGCTTTGGTATTCGCTACTCTATATTCTCTCTCTCTCTCTCTCTCTCTCTCTCTCTATTTTTGGCGTAACGTCCCAACCCAACTCAGATTAAACCTGCTTTTAGCTGAGTGTGATATGAGCACGTCCACAGTTACTAACTGAGAGCTTCCTCTACCAATGAACATTTTGCATGTGTATATCAAGTAGCAGGCACGACGATATTCTATACCCAAAGAAGTCAAGGTAATAGTCCTAACAAAATATTCTTGGACCGACCGGGAGTCAAGGCCGTCAGTTAGGTTTCCAGCAAAGAACATCGAGATGGATCGTTTTTACCCAGTAGTGCATTCAATCCCGATTTCCCCTGCCACATACATTCATCCCCGCGAACAGGACAGACAATCATTAGGGGGTAGGAGAGTACATCGTTCTAATTAGGCGAACATCACCACCTGTTTACTGTACCGGTTATCGTCCCTGGGCTGGTGCAGTGTTTTTCTGCATTTTGTTTACCTTCATCATTAAAACGTACCGCACCACGCGAATTCATCGTATTCTCGGTAGGTACATATTCCTACATGTATGTTGTCTGGCCGGCGGCGGCGGCCTGGATTGGGGACATTTGATAATGAAGTTGATTATCAGAGAAACATGTGACGACGACGGCTATGACAGAACTGTCAGGTCCAAAGGTTAGAGTTG